>NC_041744.1:38567427-38680540 GCF_004115215.2 Ornithorhynchus anatinus | reverse complement strand
GTTTGGGGCCCCCAGCCTATGCCTTCCAATTTTGGCACCCAGCCTTTGCCTTGCAGGCCTGGCCCCGAACCCATCTTATTCCAGGTTTGACTCTGGAAACTTTGCCTTGCAGACCTGGGTCCCACCCCTCCTCATTCCAATTTGGGCCCCACTATTCTTTGCCTTCCAGTTTTATGCCACAGCCTGTGCCTTGCTGGTCTGACCCAAACTCTTGTCAATCCTGTCTTGACCCTTTGCCTTTTCTTTGTAGTCATTGACCCAAACTCTTCTCGATCCAGGTTGGGGTTCCCGGCCTTTGCCTATCCAGTTTTGCACCTTCCTAGCCTTTACCTTGGAGGTCTGGCCCCGATTCCATGTCGTTCCATTTGGATCCCCTAACCTTTGTCTTGCAGGTCTGGCCCCAACTCTTCTCATTCCAGTTTGAGCCCCCCAGCCTTTGCCCTTCCTGTTTAGCCTCCCCAGCCTTTGCCTTCCAGCCCTTGACCCGAATCTTCCTCATTACAGATTGGGTCCCCCCATACCCTTTGCCTTGGAGACCTGGCCCCAAACCCTTCTCCATTCTGTTTTGGCACCCCACCCCCCTATAACCTTTGCCTTGGAAGCCTGGACCCGAACATTTTTCCTTCCTTTTTTGACACCCCCCTGACTTTGTCTTTCCGTTTTGGCCGCTGCCCTGCAAAAAAAAAAGTCTTTGCCTTGTAGGCCTGACCCCAAAACCTTCGGGTTCCAGTTTGGCCCCCCAGCCTTGCCTTGCAAGCTTTGCCCCGAACGCTTCTCGTTTCAATTTAGGCCTTGCAACCTTTGCTTTGCAGGTTTGGCCCCGAACCCTTCTCTGTTCTGTTTGGGGCCCCCAGCCTTTGCCTTGCAGGCCTGGGCCCAAATGCTTCTCATTCCAATTTAGACCCCCGATTCTTTGCTTTCCAGTTTTATCTCCCAGCCTTTGCCTTAAAGGCCTGAACCGAACCCTTGTCAATCCTGTCTAGACCCCTTGCCTTGGCTTTATAGCCCTTGCCCCAAACCCTTCTTGATCCAGGTTGGGTCTCCTGGCCTTTGCCTTCCAGTTTGGCACCTTCCTAGTCTTTGCCTTGTAATCCTGGCCCTGAATCCTTCTTATTCCATTTGTACCAACTAACCTTTGCCCCAAACTCTTCTCGCTAAAGTTTTGCCCCTTGGACAGTCTTTGCCTTGCAGGCCTGGGCCCAAACCCTTCTCTTTCCTCTTTGGACTCTGCAACCTTTGGCCTTGCAGGTTGGCTCTGAACCCTTCTCATTCCAGGTTGGGCATGCCCACCTTTGCCTTCCAGCTCCTGCCTAGCTTTTGCCTTGTAGGCCAAGCCTGTATCCATTTGGTTCCATTTGGTCCCCCTAGCCTTTGCCTTGCAGGCCTGGCCTCAACTCTTCTCTTTCCAGTTTGGGCCTCCCGGACTTTGTCTTTCCTGTTTAGCCTCCTCAGGCTTTGCTTTGCAGTTCTGGCCTCGAATCCTCTTCGTTCCAGTTTGGGTCCCCCAACCTTTGCCTTGGAGGCCTGGACCTGAACCTTCTTTTTCGTTCCAGTATTGCCCCTCCCAGCCTTCGCTTTTTAGACCGGCCCCGAACCCTTCAACTTCCTGTTTTGTCACCCATCTATTTCTTTCCAGTTTTGTTGACTTGGCTTCGATCCCTTCTCATTCCAGTTTGGGTCCAAAGACTTTGCTTTGCAGGTCTGGCCCCGCATCGGAAATTTAGCTCCAACCCTAGTCTTAACCCTAATCCTAAAGCTAGCCATAACCCCAAACCCTAGTGCAAAACCAAGATGCAAAATGGACAATCAGCTCTAATCCTAGCCTTAAATCGAATATATCCCTAAATTAAACCATATTCCTCATCCTAATCCTAACAAGATCTGACTTTGATATTAGCCCTCACCATCTCCTTAGCGTGAATATTCACTCTAACAACCAACTGCACTAAACCTATCGCTAATCTTAAGCCTAAACCTTATTTTAGTCCAAACTAAACCCTAACCCTATCTCTAATGATAACCAAACTTTAGCCTTAAACCCAACCCCCTTCTTATCCTTAGGCTTAACCATAATTCATTCATTCAATTGTATTTATTTAACACTTACTCTGTGTAGAGCATTGTACTAAGCGTTTGGAATGTACAGTCTGGCAACAGATACAACCAATCCTTGCTCAACAACGATTTTATAGTCTAAAAGGGAGAGGTGGACAAAATAACTGAAACAAGTAGACAGGCATCAATGCCATCACAATAGATAAATAAGGAGCAGCGTGGCTCAGTGGAAAGAGCCTGGGCTTCGGAGTCAGAGGTCTTGGGTTCGACTCCCGGCTCTGCCACTTGTCAGCTGTGTGACGGTGGGCAAGTCACTTACCTTCTCTGTGTCTCGGTTAACTCATCTGTAAAATGGGGATTAACTGTGAGCCTCACGTGGGACAACCTGATTCCCCTGTATCTACCCCAGCGCTTAGAACAGTGCTCTGCACATAGTAAGTGCTTAACAAATACCAACATTATTATAAATAGAATTATAGACACATCATTAATAAAGTAAATTGAGTAACAAATAATATATACAAATATAAACAAGTGATGTGGAGAAGGGAAAGGGAAAAGGGTAGAGCAGAAAGATAGAGTAGGAGAAATGAGGAGAGGAAGAGAGGCAGAGGGAGTGGGAAGGCTCAGTCTGGAAGGCCTACTCGTGGAGGTGAGCTCTCAGCAGGACTTTCAAGAGGGGAAGAGAGTTAGTTTGGCACTTCCAGGTCAGTGGTAGGATGTAGGCTGGGGACGAAGGTGGGACAAGGGAGATCGAAGCACAGTGAGGAGGTTAGCGGCAGAGGAGTGGAATGTACTCAGGTGGGCTGGAGAAGGAGAGAAAAGAGGTGAAGTAATAAAGAGGAAGGAAGGAGAGAATGAAGAGTTTTTGCTTCATGCGAAGGTTGATGGGCAACCCTTAGGAGTTTTTGAGGAGGGAAGTGACATGTCCAGAGCATTTCCGTAGAAATATAATGGGGGCAGCGAGTGAAGTATAGACTGAAGTGGGGAGAGACAGAAGGATATGAGATCAGAGAGGAAGCCGCTGCAATAATCCGGTTGGGATATTATGAGAGACTGTACCAGCAAGGTAGCAGTTTGGATGGAGAGGAAGAGTCGGATCTTGGCCATGTTGTTAAGGAGAGACTGGCAGGTTTTGTTGATGAACTGGATGTGTGGGGTGAATGAGAGAGCAAAGTCAAGGTTGGGGCCTTGTGAGACTGCAAAGATGGTAGTGCTGTCCACGGTGACAAAAAAGTCAGGGACGGGACAGGGGTTGAGAGGGAGGATAAAGAGCTAAGTCTTGAACTTGTTGAGTTTTAGGTGGCGTAAAGACACCCAGGTGGAGTTGGCCTGGAGGGAGGAGGAGATATGGCCTGGAAGGTGGGAGAGAGAACAGGGGCGGAGGGAGATGTAAATTTGGGTGTCATCTGTGTAGAGATGATAGTTGAAGGGTTGGGGTCAGGCCAGCAAGGCAAAGACTGGCGGTGGGGGCGGGGGACCAAAACAAGAAGGCAAAGACTGGGGGCCCCAAACTGGAATGAGAAGTGTTGGGGCCAGGCTTAAAGTGCAAACGCTAGGAGGTCCGAAGTGGAACTTGAAGGGATCGTAGAGAGGCCTGCAGAGCAAAGGCTGTGGAGATGGCGGGGGTAGGGGGGCAATAAAATTGGAAGGAGAAAGGTTCAGGGCAGAGCCTCCAAGCCCAAGGCTGGGAGGGGCAATACTGGAATGAGAAGGGTTCGGGGCCAGGCCTGCAAGGCAAAGGCTGGAGGGGTGCAAAACCTGAAGGCAAAGGCGGGGAGGCCCAACCTGAAATGAGAAGGGTTCAGGGCCAGGCCTGCAAGGCAAAGGTAGGGGAGTCAAAAGTGAAAGGGGAAGGGTTCAGGCCCAAGCCTGCAAGACAAAGGCTGGGAGGAGGGCGGGGTTGGGCTAAGCTTTAGAAGAGGAGAAGGGTGGGGCCTGGCTTGCAAGGCAAAGGCTGGAGGGCCAAAACTGGATCGAGAAGGATTCGGGGCAAGCCTTGCCAGCTTAAAGCAGGGGGACCAAACTGGACTGGTAATGCTTTGGTGCCAGGCCTACAAGGCAAGGGCAGGGGGCCCAAAACTGGAACGAGAAGCGTTCGAGGCAAGCCTACAAGAGTAAGAGCGCCACACTGGAGTGATAAGGGTTTGAGGACAGACCTGCAAGGCAAAAGCTGGGGGATAAAGCTGAAAGACAAAGACAGTGGGGCCAAACCTGGAAGGAGAAGAGTTTGGGGCCAGGCCTGCAAGGAAATGGCTGGGGAGAGCAAAACTTGAAGGCAAAGGCTGGGGGACCCAAACTGGAACGAGAACTGTTCAGGGCCAGGCCTGCAAGGCAAAGCTTCAAGAGGGTGGGGGAAACATGAAATAGAAGGGTTTGGGGCCAAGTCTATAAAGCAAAGCCTGGGGGAACAAAATTGGAAAGCAAAGGCAGGGCGGGGGAGCAGTCAAAAACTGGATGCAGAAGGGTTCGGGGCCAGGCCTGCAAGGCAAAGCCTGGGAGGAGAATAGTGGAATGAGAAAGGTTTGGGACAGGGATACAATGCAAAGGATGGGGAACCACTATGGATCGAGGAGCTCTCAGGGCCAGGCCTGCAAGGCAAAGGCTGGGGGGGGAAACTGGACGGTAAATGCTGGGTCCCAACCTGGAAAGAAAATGGTTCAGGCTAGGGCTGTAAGGCAAAGGATGGGGAGGGAAAACTGGAATGAGATTGGTTCTGGTCTAGGCCAGCAAGGCAAAGTCTTTGGGTCCCAAAAAGGAAAAAGAAGGGATCGAGGCCAGGCTAAAAAGACAAAGCCTGGGCGGCCCAAAATCGAACGAGAAAGGTTTGGGGCAAGGCCTTCAAGGCAATGGCAGGAGACCAAACTGTATTGGCAAGGTTTCGGGGCCAGGCCTGCAAGAGAAAGGCTAGGGGTTAAAACTGGAGGGCAAAGGATGTGGGTCCCAAACTGGAAAGTGAAAGGTTTGGTGCCAGGCCTGCAAGGCAAAGTCTTAAAGAGCCCAAAAAGGAGAGGGAAGTGTTTGGGGCCAGGCCTGCAAGGCAAAGGCTGGGGGGCGGGGGGCAAAACTGGAAGGCAAAGCCTGGGGTCCCAAATTGGAAAGAGAAAGGTTCGGGCCATGGGAGGCAAAACTGGAAGGCAAAAGCTGGAAGGCCCAAAGTGAAACGATTAGCTTTTGGGGCCAGGCCTGTGTGGCAAAGCCTGGAGGGCCTAAACTGGAACGTGAAGGGTTCCGGGACAGGGCAACAAGATAAAGACTGGGGGCCCCCAACTGGAATGAGAAATGTTTGGAGCTAGGCCATCAAGGCAAAGCCTTGGTGTCCTAAACCAGAATGAGAAGGATTCGGGTCCAGGACTGCAAGTCCAATGCTGGGGGGTGGGGGGTGGGAGGGCAAACTGGATCGAGAAGAGTTCGGGGCAAGGCCTGCAAGGCAAAGACTGGGGGACCAAACTGGATTGATAAGAGTTCGGTGCCAGGCCTGCAAGACGAAGGCTTGGGGATTAAAACTGGAGGGCAAAGGGTGGAGTGGACCAAAGTGGAACGATAAGGGTTTGGAGTCAGGCATGCCAAGAAATGGCTGGGAGGGCAAAAGTGGAAGGTAAGGCTGGTGGGCCTAAACTGGAACGATAAGGTTTTGGGGCCTGTCCAGGAAGGCAAAGGCTGGGGGGAAAAACTGGAGGTCAAAGGTTGATGGGCCAAAACTGGACAAATAAGAGTTCGGGCCAATGCCAGGAAAGCAAAGGCTGGGGTGCCAAAACTGGAACGAGAAGTGTTCATGGCTATGCCTGCAAGGTAAAGGATGAGGGGGCAAAACTGGAATGCAAAACCTGGCTGATCCAGACTGGAACGAGAAGGGGTCCAGACTGGATTGATAATGATAATAAAAATAATGTTGGTATTTGTTAAGCGCTTACTATGTGCTAAGCGCTTGCACTGTTCTAAGCGCTGGGGGAGATACAGGGTAATCAGGTCATCCCACGTGAGGCTCACAGTTAATCCCCATTTTACAGATGAGGGAGCTGAGGCACAGAGAAGTGAAGTGACTTGCCCACAGTCACACAGCTGACAAGTGGCAGAGCTGGGAGTTGAACCAATGACCTCTGACTCCGAAGCCCAGACTCTTTCCACTGAGCCACGCTGCTTCTCTAATTGCTGGATTGATTAGTGTTCAGGGCCAGGCCTGCAAGGCAAAGACTAGGGGGAAAAACTGGAAGTCAAAGGCTAGAGGGCCAAAACTGGAATGAGAAGGGTTTGGGACCAGGCCTGCAAGGCAAAGGCTGGGAGGCCAATAGTGGAACGAGAAAGTTTTGGGGCCAAACCAGGAAGGCAAAGGGTGGGGAAACACTGTGGAACGAGAGGCGTTCAGCTCCAGGCCTGCAAGGCAAAGGCTGGGGGGTAGAACTAGAAGGCAAAGGATGGGGTGCCCAAACTGGATCGAGAAGGGTTTGGTGGCCAGATCTGCAATGCGAAGGCGGCGGGGCCGGGGGGGGTCGGGGGGAGCGAATCAGGAAGGCAAAGACTGGGTGACCCAAACTGAAAGGAGAAGTGGTCGAGGTCAGGGCCGCAAGGGAAAAAACCGGAATGAGAAGCATTTGGGTCAGGCCTGCAACGCAATGCATAGGCTAGGGGGACAAAACAGGAAGGCAAAGGCAGGGGCCCCAAATTGGAAAGAGAAGGGTTCGGGCCAGGGCTGCCAGGCAAAGGCTGGGAAGGGAAAACTAGAAGAAGAAGGGTGCGGGGCCAGGCCTGCAAGGCGAAGGCCGGGGGTCCAGACTGGATTGATAAGGGTTCAGGGCTAGGCCTGCAAGGCAAAGAGTGAGGGGGCAAAACCTGGAATGCGAAGGTTGGTTGGCTCTAACTGGAACGAGAAGTGTTTGAGGCCAGACCTGCAAGGCAAAGTCTGGGGGGGGGCCAAACTGGAACGAGAAGGGTTCGGGGCCTGTCCTGCAAGGCAAAGGCCGGGAAGTTAAACTGGAAGTCAAAGGTTGGAGGACTGAAACTGGAACTAGATGAGTTTGGGGCCAAGCCTGCAAGGGAAAGGCAGGGGGTCTAAAACTGGAATGAGAAGCATTCGGGGCCAGGCCTCCAATGCAAAGGCTAGGGGGGCAAAAGAGGAAGGCAAAGGCTGGGGGGCCCAAACTGGTTCGAGAAGAGTTCTGGGCCAGGTCTACAAAGTCAAGGCTGGGGGGACAAAATCGGAAGGCAAAGGCTGGGGGGGGCAAACACTGCAAGCAGAAGGGTTTGGGGCCAGACCTGCAAGGCAAAGGCCGAGGGGCCCAAACTGGAACAGGAAGGGATTAACGCAAGGCCAGCAAGGCAAAGGCTGGGCGGGCAAAACTGGAAAGAGAACGGTTCGGGGTGTGTCCGGCACGACAAAGTCTGGTTGGTAAAACTGGAAGTCAAAGGGCGGGGGGGCCAAAACTGGAATGAGAAGCATCTGGGGCTAGGCCTGCAAGGCAAAGAAAGGATGAGGGGGCAAAACTGGAATGCAAAGCCTGGGTGGCCCAAAATGGAATGAGGAGGATTTGGGGCCAGGCCTGCAAGACAAAGGCTGGGGGGCCAATAGTGGAATGAGAAAAGTTCGGGGCCAGGCCTGTAGGCAAAGGCAGGGGAAGCACTAATGAAAGAGAATGGTTCGGGCCCAGGTCTGCAAGGTCAAACCGGGCGGAGGCAAAACTGGAAGGCAAAGGCTGGGAGGCCCAAATTGGAACGAGAAGGTTTCAGGGCTAGGCCAGCGAGGCAAAGTCTTTGGGACCCAAACTGGAACGAGAAGAGATTGAGGCCAGACCAGCAAGGCAAAGGCTGGGTGGGCAAAACTGGAAGACAAAAGCTGGGTGGCCCAAACTGGAATGAGAAGTATTCGGGGCGAGGCCTGCATTGCAAAGTCTGTGGGGCTAAACTGGAACGAGAAAGGTTCGGGGCCTGGCCTGCAAGACAAAGGCTGGGGAGTAAAACTGGAAGTCAAAGGGTGGGGGGCCCAAATTGGAATGATAAAGGTTTGGAGTCAGGCATGCAAAGAAAAGGCTGGGAGGGCAAAAGTGGAAGGTAAATGCTGGGGAGCTCAAGCTGGAACGAGAAGGGTACAGGCCCAGGCCTAAAAGGCAAAGGTTGGGGGACCCATACTAGATGGAGAAGGGTTCTGGGCCAGACTTGCAAGATGAAGGCTGAGGGGCCCAAACTGGAATAAGAAGGGATTAAGGCAAGGCCATCAAGGCAAAGGCTGGGTGGGCAAAACTGGAAGGCAAAGCCTGGTGGGGCTAAACTGGAACGAGAAGGGTTCAGGGTCTGTCTGGCAAGGCAAAGGCTGGGGGGTAAAACTGGAAGTCAAAGGCTGGGGTGCCAAAACTGGAATGAGAAGCGTTCTGGGCTAGGCCTGCAAGGCAGAGGATGAGGGGGCAAAACTGGAATGCAAAGCCTGGGTGGTCCAGACTGGAACGAGAAGCTTTCGGGGCGAGGCCTAGAAGGCAAGGCTGCTGGACCATACCTATAAGGCAAAGGCTGGTAGGCCTAAACCGTAATGAGAAGCGATCTGGACCAGGACTGGAGGTCAAAGGCTGGGGTGCCAATACTGGAACGAGAAGTGTTCGGGGCTAGGGCTGCAAGGCAAAGGATGAGGGGGAAAAACTGGAATGCAAAGCCTGGGTGGTCCAGACTGGAACGAAAAGGGTTCAGAGCCAGGGCTGCAAGGTAAAGACTGGGGGGTAAAAGTGTAAATGTCTGAGCCCTGTTCTAACCTTTTCCCCTAGCTTAACCTTTTCCCCTAGCTAAAACATTTCCCCTGTCCTAACCATTTCTCCTGGCCTAACCTTTTTCACCTGGCCTAACTTTCTGCCTAGCCTAACCTTTTCCCCTAGCCTAAACTTTTTCCCTAGCCTAATGTTTGCCCTCAGCCTAACCTTTCCCTTAGCCTAATTTTTACCTTAGCCTAACCTATTGCACGGGCCTATGCTTTTCTCCTAGCCTACCCTATTCCCCTAGCCTAACCTTTTCCCCTAGCCTAAGCTCCCATAGACCAGTTGCTTTCCCCAGCCTATTGTTTCCCCTTGTGTAATCTTTCTCCTAGCCTAACCTTTTCCCCTAGCCTAACCTTTTCCCTCTACCTAACTCTTTCCTCTACCTTAACCTTTTCCCCTAACCTAACATTTACACCAAGCCCAACCCTTTCTCTGGCCTAACCTTTTCCCCTACCCTAACCTTTTCTCTGGGCCTTAACTTTTCCCGTGGCCTAACTGTTTCCCTCGGCCTAAGCTTCTCCCTAGCCTAAAGACTTCCCCTGGCCTAACCATTTCCACGGCCTATCCTTTTCCCCTGACCTACCCTTTTCCCTTAGGCTACCTTTTTCCCCTAGCCTACCCTTTTCCCCTAGCCTAAACTTCTCCACCTAGCCTAATGTTGTCCCCTAGCCTAATGTTACCACTAGTCTATTCTTTCCCCTAGCATAACCTTTTCCCCTAACCTTACCGTTTTCCCAGGCTTAGCCTTTTTCCTTAGCCTAACCTTTCCCCCTAACCTAACATTTGCTTTAAGCCCAAACCTCTCCCTGGCCTAACCTTTTCCCCTGGCCTAACCTTTTCCCCAGGTCTAACCTTTTCCCTTGGCCTAATGGTTTCCCCTGGCCAAGCTTTTCCCTGGCCTAAGCTTTTCCCACAGCCTAACCTTTTCCCCAGCCATATCTTTTCCCCACCGTAAACATTTTGCCTGGCCTAATGCTTTCCCCTTGCCTAGCCTTTTTCCCTGGTCTAACCCCTGGTCTAACCTTTACCCCTACCATAACCTTTTCTCCTGGCCTAGGCTTTCCCCCTGGCCTAAGCTTTTCCACTGGACTAACCTTTTCACCTTGCCTAACCTTTTCCCCTAGCCTTACCATTTTCCCGGGCTCAGTCTTTTCCCATAGCCTGACGTTTTCCACTGGCCAATCATTTTCCCCAATCCTAACACTTTCCTCTAACCTAACCATTTCCCATAACCTAACCTTTTCCTAAACTTTTTCAAAAGCCTCATCTTTTCACCTAGCCATACATTTTTTTCCCATAGCCATACCTTTTTCCCTATAGTAACCTTTTCCCCTAGCCTAATGTTTTCCTCTTGCCGAACCTTTCACCTAGCATACTCTTCCCCTTAGCCTAAGCATTTCCCCTTGCCTAACTTTTTCCCCTACCTTAACCTTTTCTCCTGGCCTAAGCTTTTCCCCTGGCCTACCCTTTTCCCCTAGCCTTCCCTTTTACCCTAGCCTACCCTTTTCACCTTGCCTAACCTTTTCCCCTAGCCTTACCATTTTCCCAGGCTTAGTCTTTTCTCATAGCCTAATGTTTTCCACTGGCCAAACATTTTCCCCAATGCCAACACTTTCCCCTAACCTAACCATTTCCCATAATCTAACCGTTTCCCTTAGCCTAATCTTTTCATCTAGCTATACATTTTTCCCCAGCCATACCTTTTCCCCTACAGTAACCTTTCCCCCAGACTAATGTTTTCCCCTTGTCGAACCTTTCACTTAGCTTAATCTTTCCCCTAGCCTATTTCCCGTTGCCTAACATTTTCCCCTAGCCTAACCTTTTCCCCTAGCTTAACCTTTTCCCTAGGCCTAACCTTTTCCCCTGACCTAACCTTATCCCCTGGCCTAAACTTTTCCCCTGGCCCAACCTTTTCCCATGACCTACTCTTGTCCCCTAGCGTACCGTTTTCTCCTAGCCTACCTTTTCCCCCTAGTCTAACCTCTTCCCTTAGCCTTACTATTTTCTCAGGCTTAGTCTTTTCCCCTAGCCTAACATTTCCCCCCTGCCTAACTCTTTTTCCTAGCCTTACATTTTCCCCTAACCTAACATTTACACCAAGCCCAACTTTCTCCCTGGCCTAACCTTTTCCCATAGCCTAAATCTTTGTCAGGGACTAACCTTTTCCTCTGGCCCAACCTTTTCCCCGGGCCTAACCTTTTCCCTGACCTTAACTTTATGCCTTAGCCGTGCCCTTTCCCCTGGCATAAACTTTTCCCCGGCCTAACCTTTTCACCTCGCCTAACCTTTTCTCTTTGCGTAACCTTTTCCCTGACCTTAACGTTATGCCCTAGCCGTGCCCTTTCCCCTGGCATAAACTTTTCCCCTAGCCAAACCTTTTCTGGTGGCCCAGCCTTTTCACCTTTCTTAAGATTTTCCCCTGGCCTAGACTTTTCCCCTAGCCAAACCTTTCTGCTAAGATAACTATTTCCCAGGGTTAAACCTTGTCCCCTGGCCTAAGCTTTTCCATGTCCTAACCTTTTCCCATGGCCTAACCTTTCCCCTAGTGTAACCTTTTCCTCTGGCCTAACCTTTTCCCCTTGTCTTACCTTTTCTCTGAGTTTAACGTTTTCACCGAGCCATTCCTTCTCCCCTAGCTTTAAATTTTTCCCTGGCCTAACTTTCTCCCTGGCCTTAGCTTTTCCCCAAGCCTTACCTTTTCCCCTTGCCTGACCTTTTCCCCTGGCCTAACGTTTTCCCCGACCTAAGCTTTGTCCTGGCTTAATCCTTTCCCCTGGTCTAACCATTTCCCCTAGCCTAACCTTTCCCCCTTGCCTAATCTGAGCTTAACTTTTCCCCTAGTCTAACTTTCTCCCTGGCCTAACCTTTTCGCTTAGCCTAACCTCATCCTGTGGGCTAACATTTTCCTCTGGCCTACCTTCTCTCTTCGACTAAGCTTTTCCCCAATCCTAATGTTTTCCCCCAGCCTAACCTTTACCCCTAGACTTACCATTTTCCCAGGCTGAGCCTTTTCTCCTAGCCTAACCTTTTTCCCCTGCCTAACTCTTTCCCCAAGCCTAAAGATTTTCCCTAACCTAACATTTACACCAAGCCCAACTGTCTCCCTGGCCTAAACAATTTCCCCTGGCCTAAGTTTTTCCCTGTACTAAGTTTTCTCCAGGCCTAACCTTGTCCTCTTGCCTAACCTCTTCCTGTAGCCTAAACCTTTCCCCTGCCCTAACCTTTTCCCCTGTCCATACTTTTTCCCCTACCGTAACCGTTTCACCTGGCCTTATGTTTTCCCCTTGCCAAACCTTTTGCCTAGCCTAATCTTTCCCCTAGCCTAAGCATTTCCCCTTGCTTAACCTTGTCCCCTGGTCTAATCTTTACCCCTAGACAAAACCTTTCTCCTTGCCTAACCTTTTCCCTGAGCATAACGTTTTCCCCAAGCCTGACCTTTTTGCCTAGCCTTAGCTATTCCCCTGGCCCAACTTTCTCCCTGGCCTAACCTTCTCCCCTAGCCTAACCTTTTCACTTAGCCTAAACTTTTCTCCTAGCCTAAACTTTTTCCCTAGGCTAATGGTTTCCCTTAGCCTAATCTTTCCCATAGCCTAAGGTCTTCCCCTGGCCTAATCTTGTCCCCTGGCCTCAACCTTTCCCCTGGCCTAACGTTTCCCCATAGTCTAATCTTTTCCCTAGTCCACCCTTTCCCCTAGCCTTCCCTTTTCCCCTCGCCTAACTTTTCTCCTAGTCTAATCTTTCCCCTACCCTAACCCTTTCCCCTAGCCTTATCTTTCTCCCAGGTTTAGCCTTTTCCACTAACCTAACCTTGAAAAGCCTACCTCTTTCGCCTTGTGTAACCTTTTCCCCTAGCCTCACCTTTTTTCCCAGGCTTAGCATTTTCCCCTAGCATAACGTCTTCCCCCTGCTTAACTTTTTCCCCTGGCCTAACTGGTCCCTGGCCTAACGTTTTCCCCTGGCCTAGCTTTTCCCATAGCCTAACCTTTTCCCCAAGCCAAACCTTTTCCCCTACCACAACCTTCTCCCCTGGCCTAATGTTTTCCCCTTGGAAAACCTTTTGCCCAACCTAATTTTTCCCTTAGCCTATTTTCCCTTTGCCTAATGTTTTCCTCTGGTCTAACCTTTTCCCCTAGCCTAACCTTTTCCCCATGCCTGACCTTTGAACTCAGCCTGAACATTTACCATAGCCTAAGCTTTTTCCCAGGGCAAAACCTTGTCCTAAACTTTCCCCCTTTTCCCCAAGCCTCAGCTAATTCCCCTAACCTAACCTTTACTCCTACCCTAACCTTTCCTAGAGACTAACCTTTTCTCCTGGTCAAACCTTTTCCCATACAATAACCTTTACCCTTTCCCCCAGCCCAACCTTTCTGCAAACCTAACACTTTCTCCTAACCTAACCTTTTCTCCTAACCTAATCTTTAAACATTGCCTAGCCTTTTCCTGTAGCCTAACCTTTGCCAATGCCTAACCTTTCCCATAGCCTAAACATTTTTCCTAGCCTAACCTTTCCTTTAACCTATTTCCCATAGTCTCACCTTTGCCCTTAGCCTAACCATTTCCCCTAGCTTAATTCTTTTCCCAGTCTTAAACTTTTCCCCAAAGCCTGACCCTTCCCAGTAGCCTCAGCTTTTCCCCTGGCCTAACTTTTTCTCCTGGACTAACGTTCTCCCTGGCCTAATCATTTCCCCTATCATATCCTTTTCACTGATAACGTTTTCCCATGATCTTACCTTTTCCCCTGGCTTAACCTTTTCCCATGGCCTAACCTTTTCCCTTAGCCTAATCTTTTTCCTAGTTTAACCTTTTTCCCTGAAGTAACCTTTTCCTTAGCCAAAACCTTTCCCCAAAGCCTGACCTTTTCCCCTAACCTGACCCTTTCCAGTAGCCTAAGCTTTTCCCCTGGCTTAACAGTTTCCCCTTGGCCTAAAGCTTTCCACTGGCCAAACCGTTTCCCCCAGCCTAATATTGGCCCCTACCATAACTTTTTCCCCTAGCATAACCTTATCCCAGGCTTAAACCTTTCCCCTGGCCTAACCTTTTCCCCTGGCCTAAGCTTTTCCTTTTCTTAACCTTTTCCCCTGGCCTAAGCTGTTTCCTGGTTTAAACATTTCCCTGCTGTAATGTTTTCCCCTTGGCTAACCTTTCCCCTAACCCAACTATTTCCCACATCCTAACCTTTTCCCCTAGCCTAATCATTTCCCCCATCATAACCGTTTCCCAAGGTCTGATCTTTTCCCTTGGTTTACCCTTTTCCCATGGCCTAACCATATCCCTTAGTCTAACCTTTTCCCCTAGCTTGACCTTTTTCCCCAGAGTAACCTTTTCCTTACCTTAACCTTTTCCCCTAGCCTGACCCTTTCCAGTAGCCTATGCTGTTGCCCTGGATTAACGTTTTCCCCTGGCCTAACGTTTTCCTCTGGCTAACCTTTCCCCATGTCAAAACTTTTCCCCTGGCCTAACCTTTTCTCCTAGCCTCAGCTAATTCCCCTAACCTAACCTTTACGGCAAGCATAACCTTTCCTAGAGTCTAAACCTTTTCCCCTAGCCGAACCTTTTCCTCAGGCCAAACCTTTTCCCCGACAGTTACCTTTACCCCGGGTTAAACCTTTCCCCATGTCTAACCTTTTCCCCTAGCCTAACCATTTCCCACAACCTAGCCTGTTCTCCTAGCCTAACATTTTCCCTTAGCCTTAACTTTTCCCCCATTCTAACCTTTCCCGCTAGCACAACCTTTCCACTAGTCAATATCTTTTTTCTAACCTAAGCTTTTCCCCAGACCTAATCTTTAAACGTTGCCTAGCTTTTTTCCTTACTCTAACTTTTGCCCATGCCTAACATTTCCCCTATTCTAACCATTGCCCATAGCCTAACCTTTCACCCTAGCCTAGCCATTTCCTTTAGCTTAACCTTTTTCCTGGTCTTAACCTTTTCCCCAAAGCCTGACCTTTTCCCCTAGTCTTATCTTTCCTCCAACTTAACCATTTCCCATTGCCTAACCTTTTTCCCAGCCTAATCATTTCCCCTAGCATAACCCTTGCACGAAATAACCTTTTCCCATGGCCTGACCTTTTTGCCTGGCCTAAGCTTTTTCCTCTCCTAACATTTTCCTCAGGCCCAACCTATTCCCCTGGCATACGTTTTTCTACTAGCATAACCTTTTCCCTGACTTAAACTCATCCCCTGGCCTAACCTTGTCCCCTGGACTAACCTTTTCCGCTGGCCTAAACTTTTCCCTGGCTCAAACTTTTCCCTTGCCATTTTTTCCCCTGGCCTAAGATTTCCCGTCATGTAATCTTTTCCTCTGGCCTAAACCTTTCCTCTGGCCCAACCTTTTCCCCTAGCCTAACCTTTCCCTTAGACTTACCTTTCCCTTAGCCTAACATTTTCTCCTTGCCTAAACTTTTCCCCTTGTCCGACCTTTTCCCTGAGCCTAATATTTTCCCTGACCCTAACGTTTTTCCCTAGCCTTTCCATTGGCCTAACTCTCTCCAAGGAAAGGCTAAGGGGGACAAAAATGGAAACAGAAGGGTTCAGGGCCAAGCCTGGAAGGCAAAGGCTCAGGGGCAAAACTGGAATTAGAAGTGTTCAGGGCCAGGCTTGGAAAGCAAAGGGTGGGGACCAAAACTGGAAGGAGAAGGGTTCTGCACCTAGCCTGGAAGGCAAAGCGTTGGGTGGGCGGGGCTTAGGACTGTAAGGCAAGCCCTGGGGGGACAAAACTGAAACGAGAAGGGTTTGGGGTGCAGGCCTGGAAGGCAAAGGCTGGGGGGATGACAAAACTGGAACGAGAAGGGTTCAGGGCCAGGCCTGGAAGGCAATCCGGGCGGGGGGAGGGGGGCGTTAAAACTGAAACAAAATGGATTCGGGTCCAAGCCTGGAAGGCGAAGGTTGGGGGGGTGGGGGTGCATACCTGAAACGAGAAGGGTTTGGAAACCTGCCTGGAAAGCATAGTCTGGGGAGGGGGACAAAACTAGAAAGAGAGGAGTTCATGGTCAAGCCTTGAAGGCAAAGGCTGGGGAGCCAAAACAGGAAAGCTAAGCGTTCCGGGGTAGGCCTGGAAATCAAATGCTGGGGGTCCAAAACTGGATGGAGAAGGGATCGGAGCCAGGCCTGGAAGGCAAAGGCCGGGGTGACAAAACCGGAGTGAGAGGGGTCTGGGTACATGTCTAGTAGGTAAAACCTGGTGGGGCAAAACTGAAACGAGCAAGGATCAGGACCAAGCCTGCAAGGCATAGGCTGGGGGACCAAACCTGAATGAGACGGGTTTAGGACAGGCTTGTAAAGCAAAGGCTAGGAGCAAAAACTGGAAAGAGAATTGTTCATGACTGGGACAGAAAGGTAAAACCTCTGGGACCAAAACTGGAAATAGAAGAGTTTGGAGCCAGGCCTGGAAGGGTATGGCTGGGGTGCCAAAACTGGAACAAGAACGGTTCAGTGCCAGGCCTAGATGGAAAAGCTGGGGGGCCCAGGTCTGGAAGACAAAGGCTGGTTGGCCAAAAGTGGAATGAGAAGGATTCGAAGCCAGACATGTCAGGCAAAGGCTGGGGGACCAGGTCTGGAGAGCAAAGACTGGGGTGCCAAAACTGGAAAGAGAAGGGATCGAGGTCAGGTCTGGAAAGCAAATGCTCGTGGGGGGGTGCAAAACTGGATAGAGAAGGGATCGGAGCCAAGCCTAAAAGGCACGGGCTCGGGGTATAAAACTGGAATGATAGGGGTCTGGGGACAGGACTAGTAGGCAAAGCCTGGGGTGGGGGTGGGGGGCAAAATTGAAACGAGAAGGGTTTGGGGCCACTCTTGGAAGGCAAAGGCTGGGGGGGTAAAACTGGAAAGAGAAGTGTTCGGGGCCAGGTCTGGAAAGGCTAAGGCTGGTGGCGCGGGGGACAAAACTGGATGGGGAACCGGTTGGGGCCAGACCTGGGAGGGAATGGTCGGGGGGTGAGGAGAAACTGGAAAGAGAAGGGTTCAGGGCCAGGCCTGGAAGGCAAAGGCTGGGGGCCAAAACTAGAATGAGAAGAGTTCGGAACCAAGACTGGAAGGCAAAGGCTGGGGGCCAAAACTAGAAGGAGAAGGGTACGGGGCTAGGTCTGGAAGGCATAGGCTGGGGGACCATAATGGGAATGAGAAGGGTTCAGAGTCATGCCTGGAAGGCAAAGGGAGAGAGGCCAATCCTGGAACACGAAGTGTTCAGGACAAGGCCTGTCAGGCAAAGGCAGGGAGAATCAGGTCTGGAAGGAAAAGGCTGGGGGAGGGAGCAATCCTGGAACACAGTGTTCAGAGCAAGGCCTGGAAGGCAAGGTTTGGGGGGTCAGGCCTAGAAGACAAAGGCTAGGGGGCCAAAAGTGGAACGAGAAAGGTTCAAGGCCCCGCCTGTAAGGCAAATGCTGGGGGACCAAATCTAGATAGAGAAGGGTTTGGGGCCAGGTCTGGAAGGCAAAGGCTGCGGGGGGGGCAAATCTGGAAAGAGTAAGGTTCAGGGCCATGTTTGAAGACAAAGGCTGTGGGGCCCAACACTTTCTCCTAACATAACCATTTCCCATCACCTAACCTTTTCCTCTTACCTAAAATTTTTCCAGTAACCTCACCTTTTCCCCTAGCCTAATGCTTTCCCTTAGTCTAACCTTTCCCCTAGCCAAACCTTTTCCCCTGGCCTAACCTTTTCACATAGCCTTACCTTTTTCCTTGGCCCTAACATTTTTCCTGGTCTGAGGCTTTCACGAAGCCAAACCTTTCCCCTAACAGAACCTTTTCTTAGGATTAAACTTTTCCCCTGGCTTAACCTTTTTCCCTGGCCTGAACTTTTCTCCTATCCTAAGCTTTTCCCTGGCTTAAACCTTTCCCCTGGGCTAACTTTTTCCCCAAGCCTAACCTTTCCTCTTGCCTAACCTTTTCCCTGAGCCTAACGTTTTGCCCTGGCCTTTCCTTTTCCCCTAGCCTTACCTTTTCCCCCAGCCTAACTTTCTTCCTCTGCTAATTTTGTCTCTTGGCCTAACCTCTTCCCCTGGCCTACCATTTTTCCATGGCCTATGCTTTTCCCCTATCCTAATGTTTCCCCCCAGCCTAATGTTTTCCCAAATCTAATCTTGCCCCGAGTCTAATGTTGCCCCTAGACTTACCTTTTCCCCTAACCTAACCTTTTCCCCTACCCGAAACCTTTCCCTTAGCCTAATGTTTTCCTTTAGTCTACGGTATCCTTTAGTCTAATCTTTCCTGTAGGCTAACCTTTTCCCCTGGTCTAACATTTTACACTGGCCTAACCTTTTCACCTGGCCTAACCTTTTTCCCCAGCCTACCCTTTTCACCGACCTACCCTTTGCCCCTGGCCTAAGCTTTCCCCTAGCCTAACCTTTTCCCTTAACCTAACATTTTTCCCTAGCCATACCTTTTCCCTTACTATAAACCTTTCCCATGGCCTAATGTTTTCCCCTTGCCGAACCTTACACTTAAACTTTCCCCTAAGTTAACCTTTTCCCCTAGCCTAACCTTGTGCCCTGGCCTAACCCTTTCCCCTAGCTTAACCATTTTCCTTTGCCAAACTTTTTCCCCTGGTCTAACTTTTCCCCCCAGCTTAACCTTTTCCCCTGACCTACTCTTTTCCCCTAGCCTAATGTTTTCTCCTAGCCTAACATTTCCCTTAGTCTACTCTTTCCCCTAGAGTAACCGTTTCCCCTAGCCTTACTATTTTACCAGGCTTAGCCTTTTCCCCTAACCTATCCTTTTCCTCCTGCCTAACTCTTTCCCCTAGCCTAAACCTTTCCTCTAACCTAACATTTACACCAAGCCCAACCTTCTCCCTTGTTTAACCTTTTCCGCTAGCCTAACCTTGTCTCCGGACCTAAACTTCTCCCCCGGCCTAACGTTCTACCCTGGCCAAGCTGTTCCCTGGCCAAACCTTTTCCCCTAGCTTAGCCTTTTCCCCTAGCCATACCTTTTCCCCTAACATAACCTTTTCATTGGCCTAATGTTTTCCCATTGCCAAACCTTCCGCCTAACCTAATCTTTGCCCTAGCATAACCATTTCCCCTTGCCTAACCTTTTGCTCTGGCCTAAGCCTTTCCCCTAGCTTAACCTTTTCCCCTGACCTAACCTTTTACCCTGGTTTAAGATTTTCCCCTGGCCTGACCTTTTCACCTCACCTAACCTTTTCTTCCTACCTAACCTTTTCCTTGAGCCTCACGTTTTCCCCAAGCCTTACCTTTTCCCCTTGCCTGACCTTTTCCCCTGGCCTAACTTTTTCCCCGACCTAAGCTTTGTCCTGGCTTAATCTTTTCCCCTGGTCTAACCATTTTCTCTAGCCTAACCTTTCCCCCTTGCCTAATCTTTTCCCTTAGCCTAACCTCTTCCTGTGGCCTAACCTTTTCCCCTGGCCTACCTTCTCTCTTGGCCTAAGCTTTTCCCCAATCTTAATGTTTTTCCCCAGCCTAACCTTTTCCCCAACCTTACCATTTTCCCAGGCTGAGCCTTTTCTCCTAGCCTAACCTTTTTCCCCTGCCTAACTCTTTCCGCGAGCCTAAAGATTTTCCCTAACCTAACATTTACACCAAGCCCAACTGTCTCCCTGGCCTAAACCATTTCCCCTGGCCTAAGTATTTCCCTGTACTAAGCTTTTCTCCTGGCCTAACCTTGTCCCCTTGCCTAACCTCTTCCTGTAGCCTAAACCTTTCCCCTGCCCTAACCTTTTCCCCTGGCCATACCTTTTCCCCTGTCGTAACCGTTTCACCTGGCCTTATGTTTTCCCCTTGCCAAACCTTCTGCCTAGCCTAATCTTTCCCCTAGCCTAAGCATTTCCCCTTGCTTAACCTTGTCCCCTGGTCTAATCTTTACCCCTAGATAAAACTTTTCTCCTTGCCTAACCTTTTCCCTGAGCATAACGTTTTCCCCAAGTCTGACCTTTTTGCCTAGCCTTAGCTATTGCCCTGGGCTAACTTTCTACCTGGCCTAACCTTCTCCCCTAGCCTGACCTTTTCGCCTAGCCTAAACTTTTCTCCTAGCCAACTGGAATAAGAAGAGTTTATGGTCCCGGCCTCGAAGGCAAAGACTGGGAGGCATAACTGAAACGAGAAGTGTTTGAGGCCACCCCTACAAGGCAAAGGCTGGGGGGCCAAAACTGGAAGGAGACGGGTTCATGGTTCTACCTCGAATGCAATAGTTGGGCGGCCAGACCTGAAACGAAACGAGTTAGGGCCCAGGCCAAGATGGCAAAGAGTGGGGAGCCAAAATTGGAACGAGAAGGGTTCAGGGCCAGGCCTCGAAGGCAAAGCCTGGGGGACCAAAACTAGAACGAGAAGGGTTCAGGGCCAGGTCTTTCTGGTGTGGCACCGAATGCTTCTTATTCCAGTTTTGGCGCCCCCAGCTTAGTCTTCCAGGTCTGGCCCCCCATCCTTTCCCTTCTAGGCCTGGCCCTAAACCCTTCTCATTCGCGTTAAGGCTCCCCATGCTTTGCCTTCCTCTCTTGTCCCCCCAGCCTTTCTTTTCCAGGGCTGGCCTGAACCCTCTTTGGTCCAGTTTGTTCCCCAGCCTTTGCCTTACTGGCCTGACACCATACGCTTCTCCTTCTAGTTTTGGTCCCCCAAGCTTTGCCTTCGAGGCCTGGTCCTGAACCCTTCTCATTCCAATTTTGGCCCTCCAGGATTTACCTTCCAGGCCTGTCATCGAACGCTTCTCATTTCAGTTTTAGCCTCCCAGCCTTTGACTTCCAGGCCTGGCCCTGAACCGGTCTCCCTCCAATTTAGGTCCCCCAGCCGTTCCCTGCCCGGCCTGGCCCCAAAGTCTTATCATTTCAGTTTTGTCCCCCCAGCCTTTGCCTTCAGATCCTGGCAGCGAGAGCTTCTTTTTCCAGTTTAGAGCCATCAGCCTTTGCCTTACAGGTCTGATCCCCCAGCCTTTGCCTTGCAAGTCTGCCTCCAAACCCTTCTCGTTCCAGTTTTGGCCCCCCAGGCTTTGCCATTCAGGCCTGGCCCCAAATGCGCCTGGTTCCTGTTTTGGCCCCCCAGCCTTTGCCTTTCATGCCTGTCGCTGAGCCCTGCTTGGTCCAGTTTTGGTCCCCCAATCTTGGCCTTCCAGTCGTAGCCCTGAGAATGCTTCTCGTTCCAGTTTAGTCCCACCAGCCTTTGCCTTACAGATCTGGCTTCCCCAGCCTTTGCCTTCTAGGCCTGGCCCCAAACCCTTCTAATTCCAGTTTTGGCCCCACAGCCTCTGCCTTTGAGGCCCGGTCCCGAACCCTTTTTCTTTCCACTTTTGGCCCCCCAGCCTTTACTTCCAAGCCTGGCCCCCCAGCCTTTGCCTTCCAGGTCTGGTTCTCCAGCCTTTGCCTTCCATGCCTGGCCCTGAGCACTTCTCTTTCCAGGTTTGGCCTCCCGGGCTCTGCCTTCCAGGCCAGGCCCTGAATACTACTCTTTCTAGTTTTTGCCGCCCCCACCTTTGTCTTCCAGGCCTGGCCCTGGATGCTTCTCGTTCCCGTTTTGGACCCCAGGCTTTGCCTTCCTGGACTGTCCCTGAACACCTCTCTTTCCAGTTTTGGTCTCCCTGCATTTCCTGTCCAGGCCTGGCCTCCTTGCCTTTGCCTTGCAGGCCTGGCCCCCCAACATTTGCCTTCCAGGTCTGGCCCCGAACACTTCTCCTTCCAGGTTTGGAACCCTGGCCTTTATCATCCAGACCTGGCCCCAAACCCTTCACGTTCCAGGTTTGGGCCCCCAGCCTTTGCCTTCCAGGCCTGGTTCCCATCACTTTTCTTTCCAGTTTTGGCCCCCCGGCCTTTGCCTTCCAGGCTTGGACCTGAACACCTCTCTTTCCAGTTTTGGCACCCCAGGCTTTGCCTTCCAGTGGTAGCCCCAAACCCATTTAGTTATAGATTTAACCCCCGGCCTTTGATTTCTGGGCTGGCCCCAAATCTTTCTCTAATAGACTAATATCCCTTGCCCAAAACCTGTCTCCCCCCAGTTTTCACCCCCCAGCCTTTGCCTTCCACACCTGGCGCTGAACCTTTCTGTATCCAGGCCTGGCCCCCATTCTTTGCTTTCCAGGTCTGGCCCTGAACACTTCTCGTTCCAGTTTTGGTTCCCCAGCCTTTGTCTTCCAAGTCTGTACCCGAAGCCTTCTCTTCACAGTTTTGGACCCCCAGTTTTTGCCTTCCAAGACTGGCCCCGAACCCTTCTTGATCTAGTTTTGGACCGTCAGCCTTTGCCTTCCAGGCCTGGACCCAAACCCTTCTCTTTCCCGTTTTGGCACCCAGCCTTTGCCTTCCAGGCCTGGACCCAAACTCTTCTCTTTCCCGTTTTGGCACCCCAGCCTTTGCCTTCCAGGCCTGGACCCAAACCCTTCTCTTTCCAGTTTTGGCACCCCAGCCTTTGCCTTCCAGGCCTGGCCCCCCATACTTTGCCTTCCAGGCTTTACCCAGATCCCATCTCGTTCCAGCTTTGACCCCCCCTCAAATTTTCCTTCCAGGCCTGGCCTCCCAAAATTTACCTGGCCTGGCCCCGAATCCTTCTCTTTCCAGTTTTAGCCCCCCAGCTTTTGCCTTCCAGGTCTTGTCGCCCAGCCTTTCCCTTCGAGGCTTGGCCCCAAAATGTTCTCCTTCCAGTTTTGGTACCCGAGTCTGCTTTCCAGGCTGGGCCCCGGTCCCTCCTCATTCCAGTTTTTCCCCCCAGCCTTTGCCTTCCAGGCCTGGCTCTGAGCCCTTCTCTACCCAGTTTCGCCCCCCCAGGCCTTCCAGACCTGACCCCCGACCTCTTTTCGTTCCACTTTTGGCACACCTCTGTTTGCCTTCCAGGACCAGCAACCGAAAGCTTCTCGTTCCCGTTTTGGACCCCCAGCGTTTACCTACCATGCCTGGAAACAAACCCTTCTCTTTCCAGTTTTGACCTCCTAGGCTTTGCCTTCCAGGCCTCTCCCCAAACCTTTATCGATGAAGTTTTGGGGTCCCACCTTTGCCTTCCAGGCCTGGCCCTGAACCCTTTTCGTTCCAGTATTGCACCCTACAGAATTAACTTACCAGGCCTGGGCCCAAACTCTTCTCATTCCACTTTTGGCATGCCAGCGTTTGCCTTCCAGTCCTGGCCCCCAGAACTTCTCGTTCCAGTTTTGGACCCCCAGCATTTGCCTTCCAAGCTTGGCCCCGAACCCTTTTCGTTCCACTTTTGGTGTGCCAGTGTTTGCCTTCAAGGCCTGGCCATGAACTCTTCTCTTTCCAGTTTTGGTCCCCCAGGCTTTGCCTTCCAGGCATCTCCCCAAACCCTTATTTGATGACGTTTTGGGGTCCAGGCCATTGCCTTCCAGGCCAGGCCCCGAGTCCTTCTTGCTTCATTTTTGTTTCCCCTGCTTTTGCCTTGAAGGCCTGGCCCAGAACCCTACTCTCTCCAGTTTTGGCCCCCCAGCCATTACCTTCCAGGCTTGGCCCCAAACCCTTCTCATTCCAGTTTTTTCTCCCCAGCCTTTGCCTTCCAGGCCTGAACCCCAGCCTTTGCCTTCCAGGCCTGGCCCCGAACACTTTCTGTTCCAGTATTGCCACCCCCACCCCCCAATTAACTTTCCAGGTCTGTCCCTGACTGATTCTCGTTCCACTTTTGGGCCCCCACACTTTTCCTTCCAGGCCTGGCCCTGAACCCATTTCATTCCAGTATTGTCCTTCACAGAATTAACTTTCCAAGTTTGGGCACGAATGATTTTCGTTCCTAGTTTGGCCCCCCAGCCTTTGCCTTCGAAGTCTGGCCACAAACCCTTCTCTTTGAAATTTTTGCTCCCCCAGCCTTTGACTTCCAAGCCTGGCCCCTCAGCCTTTGCCTTCCAGGCTTTGCCCAGATCGCTTCTCATTCCTGCTTTGGTCCCCCAAGCTTTGCCTTCCAGGCCTGGCCCTGAAAATTTCTGGTTCCAGGTTTAGCTCCCCAGCTGTTACCGCTAAGGCCTGGCCCCGAACACTTGTCGTTCCAGTTTTGGCCCCCCAGCTTTTGCCTTACAGGCCTGGCTCCCCAGGCTTTGCCTTCCAAGCCTGTCCCCAAACTCCTCTCGTTCCAGCTTTGTCTCCCAGACCATTGCCTTCCAGGCCTGGCTCCAATCGCTTCCCTATCCAGTTTTGGACACCCAATATTTGCCTTATACGCCTGTCCCCAAACCCTTCTCATTCCAGTTTTGGCCCCTCAGCCTTCTCCTTCCAGAGCTGGTTCCCCAGACTTTGCCTTCCAGGTCTGGTCCTGAACCCTTCTCCTTCCAGTTTCAGCCCCCCAGGCTTTGTCCTCCAGGCCTGCCCCCCCAAACCTTTCCTTCCAGGCCTGGTCCAAAAACTTTTCGTTCCAGTTTTAGCCCGCCAGCGTTTACCACGAAGACCTTGCCAAATTCTTGTCATTCCAGTTTGGCCCCAAAGCTTTTGCCTTACAGACCTGGCTCCCCAGTCTTTGCCTTCGTGGCCTGGCCCCTAACTCTTCTCGTTCCAGTTTCCCCCCACACCCAGCCTTTGCTTTCCAGGCCTGGCCCTGAACTCTCTCTTTCCAGTTTTAGCCCCCGAAACATTGCCTTCCAGGCCTGGATAGGATATGTTTTCATTCCAGTTTTGGCCCTATTGCCTTTGCCATCCAGTCCTGGCCCCCCAGCTTTTACCTTCAAACATGGCCCTGAACCTTACTCTTTCCAGATTTGCCCCCCCAGCCTTTGCCTTCCAGACTGGCCCCAAACCCTTCTCTATCTAGATTTGGTCCCCCAGCATTTGCCTTCTAGGCCCGGCCTTGAACCTTTCTCGTTCCACTTTTGGCCCCCTAGCCTTTGTCTTCAAGGCCTGTCCCCCAAACCTTACCTTCCAGGCCTTGCTCTGAACACTGTGTTCCAGGATTGCTCCCTCTCCCAGCCTTTTCCTTCCAGACCTGATTCTCCCTGCCTTTGCCTGACAGGCCTTGTCCTGAAGACTTCGTGTTCCAGGATTGGCCTCTCTCCCTTTGCCTTCCAGGCATGACTCTGAACCCTTCTCATTCCCATTATGGTCCCCCAGCCTATGCCTTCCAGACCTAGCCCTGTACCCTTCTCCTTCTAGTTTTGGCCCCCAGCCTTTGCCTTCCAGGCCTGGCCCTGAACCCTTCTCTTTCCAGTTTCTCCTCACCCCCCGACCATTCCCTTCCAGGTCTGGCCCCAACCTGTTCCCCTTCCAGTTTTGCCCCCTGCCCCACCAGCCTTAGCCTTTCCAGACCTGGCCCCGAACACTTCTCTTTCCAGTTTTAGCCCCCCAGCCTTTGCCTTCCAAGAGAGGCCCCGAACCCTTTATGATTCAATTTTTCCCACCCCCCGCACCCCAAGCTTTGCCTACTAGTCCTGTCCCCAGATCCCTATCATTCCAGTTTTGTCCCCCGAGCCTGTGCCTTCCAGGCTTGGCTCCGATCCCTTCTCTATCCAGTTTTGCACCGCCCCCCCCAGCATTTGCTTTCCAGACCTGACTCCGAACCCTTCTCTTTCCAGTTTTGGTGCCCCAGTCTTTGCTTTCCAGACCTGGTCCCCCAGCCTTTGCCTGACAGGTCTGGCCTCGAATCCTTCTCATTCCACTTTTGGCCAACCAGCCTTTGTATTCCAGACCTGGGCCCCCCAGCTTTTCCATCTAGGCCTGGCACTGAACCGTTCTTGTTCCAGTTTTGGCCCCCCAGCCTTACCCTTCCAGGCCTGGCTCCAAACTCTTCTATTTCCAGATTTGGTCCCAGAGGTTTTACCTTCCAGTCCCGGCCCTGAACACTTCTCTTTCCAGTTTTTGCTCCTAGCCTTTGCTTTACAAGCCTGTCCTAAACCCGTCTCATTCAAGTTTGGTCGCCCAGCCTATGCCTTGCAGGCTTGGTCCTGATCCTTGCTCGTTTCAGTTTTGCCCCACCAGGTTTTGCCTACTAGACCTGTACCCAGACCCCTCTCACTCCGGTTTTGTCACCCTGGCCTTTGCCTTCCAGGCCTGGCTCCGATCCCTTCTCCATCCAGTTTTGGACCCCCAGCATTTGATTTCCAGGCCTACCCCGGAACGCTTAGCTTTCTTGATTTGGCTCCCCAGCCTTTGCCTTCAAGGCTTGACCATGAACTCCTCTCTTTCTAGTTTTGTCCCCCTCCCCAGACTATGCTTTCCAGGCAGGTTTCCAAACCCTTTTCGTTCAGGTATGCACCCCACCCCCCCAACCTTTGCCTTCCTGGTCTGGACCCGAACCCTTCTCGTTTCACTTTTAACGCCCCATCCCATGCCCGGATTGCCTTCCCGGCCTGGCCCTGAGCCTTTCTCTTTCCAGTTTTGTCATCCCCCCAGCCTTTGCCTTCCAGGCCTGGACACCAAACCCTTCTCGTTTCAGTTTTGTCCCCCCAGGGCTTGCCTTACAGGCCTAGGCCCCGCCCCGCCCCCCATCGCTTTGCCTTCCAGCCTAGGTCCAGAACCCTTCTCCTTCCAGTTTTGGTCTCCACCCTTTGCTTTCCAGACCTGGCCCTGAACACTTCTAATTCCAGTTTTGGTCCCTGAGCCTTTGCCTTCCAGGCTTGGCCCTGAACCCTTCTGTTTCCATTTTTGTCCCCCTTAGCCTTTCCTTGGAGAGAGTTAGGCCAAGGGAAATGGAAAGGCTAGGGAAAAACGTTAGGGTCAGGGAAAATATTAGGCTCAGGGAAAAGGTCGGACAAGGGGAAAAGGTTAGGCAAGGAGAAAATGTTAGGCTAAGGGAAAAGTTAGTCTAGGGGAAAGGTTAGGCTAAGGGAAAAGGTTAGGCCAGAGGAAAAGTTTAGGCCAGAGGAAAAGATTACATGACGGGAAATCTTAGGCCAGGGGAAAAAATGGCAAAGGAAAAGTTTGAGCCAGGGAAAAGCTTAGGCCAGGGGAAAAGGTTAGTCCAGGGACAAGGTTAGGCCAGGGGATGAGTTTAAGTCAGGGAAAAGGTTATGCTAGTAGAAAAACGTAGGCCAGGGGAATAGGTTGGGCCTGGAGAAAATGTTAGGAGAGGAAAAAGCGTAGGCCAGGCAAAAAGGTCAGGCCACAGGAAAAGGTTATCCCGAGCAAGGGTTATGCTAGGGGAAATGATTAGGTTGGGGAAAACGTTAGGCAATGGAAATGGTTAAGTTCGAGGAAAGATAAGACTAGAGGAAAAGGTCAGGCTTTGGGGAAAAGGTTAAGACCAGGAAAAAGGTTAAGCTAAAGGAAATGGCTAGGCTAGGGTGAAAGGTTAGGCTATGGGCAATGGTTAGTATAGGGGAAAGGTTAGGCATGGGCAAAAGTTAGAGGAAGGAAAAACGCTTAGGCAACGTTTAAAGATTAGGTCTGGGGAAAAGCTTAGGTTATAAAAAAGCATTAGACTAGTGGAAAAAGTTGTGCTAGCGGGAAAGGTTAGAATGGGGGAAAAGTTAAGGCTAAGGGAAAAAGTTAGGCTAGGAGAACAGGCTAGGCTAGGGGAAAAGGTTAGACCAGAGGAAAAGATTAGGCAAGGGGAAAATAGGCTAGGGGAAAGATTAGGTTGAGCAACAGGTTTGGCAAGGGGAAAACATTAGGCCAGGGGAGAAGACAGCCTGTGCTTTCCAGGCTTGGCAACGATCCCTTCTCTATGCAGTGTTAGACCCCCTAGCATTTGCTTTCCAGACCTGACCCCGAACCCTTCTCTTTCCAGTTTTGGTGCCCCAGCCTTTGCTTTCCAGACCTGGTCCCCCACCCTTTACCTGACAGGTCTGGCCTCGAATTCTTCTCATTCCACTTTTGGCCAACCAGCCTTTGTCTTCCAGACATGGGCCCCCCAACATTTCCTTCTAGGCCTGGCACTGAACCGTTCTTGTTCCAATTTTGGCCCCCCATCCTTACCCTTCCAGGCCTGGCTCCAAACTCTTCTATTTCCAGTTTTGGTCCCAGAGGTTTTACCTTCCAGTCCTGGCCCTGAACACCTCTCTTTCCAGTTTTTGCCCCTAGCCTTTGCTTTACAAGCTTGTCGTAAACCCGTCTCATTCAGGTTTGGTCCCCCAGCCTATGCCTTCCAGGCTTGGTCCTCAACCCTTCTCCTTTCACTTTTGCCCCACCAGGTTTTGCCTACTAGACCTGTACCCAGACCCCTCTCACTCCCGTTTTGTCACCCCGGCCTTTGCCTTCCAGGCCTGGCTCTGATCCCTTCTCTATCCAGTTTTGGACCCCCAGCATTTACTTTCCAGGCCTAACACGGAACCCTTAGTTTTCCTGTTTTGGCTCCGCAGCCTTTGCCTTCATGGCTTAACCATGAACTCCTCTCTTTTTAGTTCTACCCCCCGCCCCAGCCTATGCTTTCCAGGCAGGGTTCCAAAACCTTCTCGTTCCTGTTATGGCCCCCCACCCTTTGCCTTCCAGGTATGGACCCGAATCGTTCTCGTTTCACTTATAACGCCCCCTCCCCATGCCCTGATTGCCTTCCCGGCCTTGCCCTGAACCCCTCTCTTTCCAGTTTTGCCACCCCTCCAGCTTTTGCCTTCCAGGCATGGACCCCAAACCCTTCTCGTTTCACTTTTGTCCCCCAGGGCTTGCTTTACAGGCCTAGCCCCCATCCCCCCCATCGTTTTGCCTTCCAGCCTAGGTCCAGAACGCTTCTCTTTCCAGTTTTGGTCCCCACCCTTTGCTTTCCAGGCCTGGCCCTGAACACTGCTAATTCCAGTTTTGGCCCTTGAGACTTTGCCTTCCAGGCTTGTCCCTGAACCCTTCTGTTTCCATTTTGGTCCCCCTTAGCCTTTCCTTTGAGATAGTTAGGCCAAGGGAAATGGAAAGGCTAGGGGAAAACATTAGAGTAAGGGAAATTGTTAAGCTCAGGGAAATGGTTGGACAAGGGGAAAAGGTTAGGCAAGGACAAAGTGTTAGCCTAAGAGAAAGGTTAGTATAGGGGAAAGGTTAGGTGAGGGGAAAGGTTTAGGCCAGAAGAAAAGGTTTGGCCAGGGGAAAAGATTACATGATGGGCAATCTTAGGCCAGGGGAAAGAGATGGCAAGGGAAAGGTTTGAGCCACGGAAAAGCTTAGGCCAGGGGAAAAGGTTAATCCAGGGGACAAGGCTAGGCCAGGGGATGAGTTTAAGTCAGGGAAGAGGTTATGCTAGTGGAGAAACCTAGGCCAGGGGGATAGATTGGTCCTGGGGAAAATGTTAGGAGAGGAAATAGCTTAGGCCAGGCAAAAAGGTCAAGCCATGGGAAAAGGTTATTAGTGCAAGGGTTATGCTAGGGGAAATGATTAGGCTGGGGAGAAGGTTAGGCAATGGGAAATGGTTAAGTTCGAGGAAAGATAAGACTAGGGGAAAGGTTCAGGTTTTGGGGAAAAGGTTAAGACCAGGAAAAAGGTTAAGCTAAAGGAAATGGCTAGGCTAGAGTGAAAGGTTAGGCTATTGGCAATGGTTAGGATAGGGGAAAGGTTAGGTATGGGCAAAAGTTAGAGTAAGGAAAAAAGCTAGGCAACGTTTAAAGATTAGGTCTGGGGAAAAGCTTCAGTTAGAAAAAAGCACTAGACTAGTGGAAAGGTTGTGCTAGCGGGAAAAGTTAGAATGGGGCAAAGTTAAGGCTAAGGGAAAAAGTTAGGCTAGGAGAACAGGTTAGGCTAAGGGAAAAGGTTAGGCTAGGGGAAAAGGTTAGGCATGGGGAAAAGTTTAACCCGGGGTAAAAGTAACTGTCGGGGAAAAGGTTTGGCCATGGGAAAAGGTTCGGCTAGGGGAAAAGATTAGACTCTAGGAAAGGTTATGCTTGCCGTAAAGGTTAGGATAGGGGAATTAGCTGAGGCTAGGAGAGAAGGTTAGGCCAGCTGAAAAGTTTTGACATGGGGAAAGGTTAGCCAGAGGAAAACGTTAGGCCAGGGGAAAACGTTAATCCAGGGCAAAAGCGTAGCCTACTGGAAAGGGTGAGGGAATAGGTTAAAGTAAGGAAAAGGTTACTCTAGGGTAAAAGGTTAAGCTAGGCAAAAAGGTTAGGCTAAGGGATATGGTTAGGCCATGGGAAAAGGGTAAGCCAGGGGAAAAGATCAGACCATGGGAAAAGGTTATCAGTGAAACAGTTATGATGGGGGAAATCATTAGGCTAGGGGAAAAGGTTAGGCTGTGGGAAATAGTTTGGTTAGGGGAAAGGTTAGGCAAGGGGAAAACATTACAGCAGGGAAATGTTTAAACCAGAAAAAAGCTTAGGCCAGGGGAAAAAGTTAAGAGAAGGAATGATTTAGGCCAAGGGCAAAGGTTAGGCCAGGGGAAAGGTTTAAGCCTGGGAAAAGGTTATGGTAGGGGCCAATGTTAGGCTGGGGGAAACGGTTAGGCCAGCGGAAAGCTTTAGGCCAGGGGAAACTGTTAAGTCAGGGGAAAAGCTTAGGCTACTGGAAAGGCTCAGGCTAGGGGAAAAGTCAAGCTTTTGGTTAAAGATTTGGCTAAGGAAAAGGTTACTTTAGGGAAAAAGGTTAAACTAGGAAAAAGATTAGCATAAGGGAAAAGGTTAGGCCATGTGAAAATGTTAAGCCAGCGGGAGAGGTAAGACAATGGGAAAAGGTTATCAGTGACAAGGTTATGATAGGGGAAATGATAAGGCCAGGGGAGAACGTTAGGCCAGGAGAAAAAGTTAGGCCAGGGGAAAGGCTTAGGCTACTGGGGAGGGTCAGGCTTTGGGGAAAAGTTTAAGACTGGGAAAAGAATTAAGCTAGGGCAAATGGTTAGGCTAAGGGAAAAGGTGAGACTATGGGAGATAGGTTAAAGGAAAGGTTAGGCTAGGAGAAATGTTTAGGGTATGGGAAAGGTTAGGTATGGGCAAAGGTTAGGCTACAGGAAAAGGCTAGGCAATGTTTAAACATTAGGTTAGGGGAAAAGGTTAGGTGAGGAGAAAGTGTTAGGTTTGCAGAAAGGTTGGGCTGGGGGAAAAGATTGGAATAGGGGAAAAATTAAGGATAGTGGGAAAAGGCGAGGTGAAAAAGGCTAGGCTATGCGAAAAGCCCATAGCCCATTCTCGTTCCCATTATGGTTCCCCAGCCTATGCGTTCCAGACCTAGCCCTGTACCCTTCTCCTTCGAGTTTTGGCGCCCAGCCTTTGCCTTCCAGACTTGATCCCAAACCTTTCTCATTCTAGTTTTGGCCCCCAGCCTTTGCCTTCCAGGCCTGGTCCTGTACCCTACTCTCTCCAGTTTCTCCTCACCCCCCAGACCTTTCCCTTCCAGGTCTAGCCAGAACCTGTACCCCTTCCAGTTTTGCCTGCCCGCCTTCCCCGGCAGCCTTAGCCTTTCCAGACCTGGCCCCCAACACGTCTCTTTCCATTTTTAGCCCCCCAGGCTTTGCCTTCCAAGAGTGGCCCTGAACCCTTCTCGTTTCAGTTTTGCCCTCGCCCCCCAAGCTTTGCCTCCTAGGCCTGTCCTCAGACCCCTATCATTCCAGTTTTGTCCCCCAGCCTGTGCCTTCCAGGCTTGATTCCGATCCCTTCTCTATCCAGTTTTGGACCCCCCAGCATTTGCTTTCCAGACCTGACACCGAACCCTTCTCTTTCCAGTTTTGGTGCCCCAACCTTTGCTTTCCAGACCTGGTCCCCAACCCTTTGCCCAACAGGTCTGTCCTCTAAGGGATATGGTTAGGCCATGGGAAAAGGGTAAACCAAGGGAAAGGATCAGACCATGGGAAAAGCATATCAGTTAAAAAGTTATGATGGGGGAAATGATTAGGCTAGGGGAAAAGGTTAGGCTGTGGGAAATAGTTGGGTTAGGGGAAAGGTTAGGCAAGGGGAAAACATTACAGCAGGGAAATGTTTAAACCAGGAAACAGTTTAGGCCAGGGGAAAAGGTTAAGAGAATGAAAAGCTTAGGCCAGGGGAAAAGGTTAGGCCAGGGGAAAGGTTTAAGCCTGGGATAAGGTTATGCTAGGGGAAAAGGTTATGGTAGGGGCCAATGTTAGGCTGGGGGAAACGGTTAGGCCAGTGGAAAGCTTTAGGTCAAGGGGAAACTGTTAAGCCAGGGGAAAAGCTTAGGCTACTGGAAAGGGTCAGGCTAGGGGAAAAGGTCAGGATTTTGGGAAAAGGTTTGGCTAAGGAGAAGGGTACTTCAGGGAAAAAGGTGAAACCAGGAAAAAGATTAGGCTAAGGGAAAAGGTTAGGCCATGGGAAAGGTTTAAGCCAGGGCATAAGGTAAGACCATGGGAAAAGGTTATCAGTGAAAAGGTTATGATAGGGGAAATGATTAGGCCAGGGGAGAAGGTTAGGCCAGGAGAAAAAGTTAGGCCAGGGGATAGGCTTAGGCTACTGGGAAGGGTCAGGCTTTGGGGAAAGGTTTAAGACTGGGAAAAGAAATAATCTAGGGGAAATGGTTAGGCTAAGGGCAAAGGTTAGACTATGGGAAATAGGTTAAAGGAAAGGTTAGGCTAGGAGAAATGTTTAGGCGATGGGAAAGGTTAGGCATGGGCAAAAGTTAGGCTACAGGAAAAGGCTAGGCAATGTTTAAAGACTAGGTTAGGGGAAAAGGTATGGTTAGAAGAAAGTGTTAGGTTTGCAGAAAGGTTGGGCTGGGGGAAAAGATTGGAATAGGGGAAACATTAAGGACAGTGGAAATAGGCTAGGTGAAAAAGGCTAGGCTATGGGAAAAGGTTAGACCAGGGGAAAAGCTTAAGCCAGGGTAAAGGTTATTGTATGGGAAAAGGTTTGACCAGGAGAAAAGGTTAGTCTCTAGGAAAGGTTAGGGTAGGAACAAAGGTTAGGTTAGGGGAATTAGCTGAGGCTTGGGGAAAAGGGGGTAAGGTTAGGACAAGGATTTGCCCTGGGAAAAAACTTAGGCTCTGGTAAATGGTCTGGCTGAGTTAAAAGGTCAGGCATGGGGAAACGGTTAGGCTAGGGGAAAGGTTATGCTAAGGGAAAGCATTAGGCTAGGGGAAAAGGTGAGTTTACTGGTAAAAATTTAGGTAAGAGGAAAAGGTTAGGTGATGGGAAATGGTTATGTTAAGGGAAAGTGTTGGTCCCCCCAGCCTTTGTCTTCAAACATGGCCCCAAACGCTTCTCTATCTAGTTTTGGTCCTGCAGCATTTGCTTTATAGGCCTGGCCTTGAACCTTTCTGGTTCCAGTTTTGACCCCCTAGCCTTTGTGTTCTAGGCCTGACCCCCTAAAACCTTGCCTTCCAGGTCTTGCTCTGAACACTGTGTTCCAGGATTGCTCCCTCCCCCACCCTTTTCCTTCCAGACCTGATTCTCCCTGCCTTGGCCTGACAGGCCTTGCCCTGAACACTCGGTGTTCCTAGATTGGCCCCTCTCTCTTTGCCTTCTAGGCATGACTCTGAGCTCTTCTCGTTCCCATTATGGTCCCACAGCCTATGCCTTCCAGACCTAGCCCCGTACCCTTCTCCTTCCAGTTTTGGCCGACAGCCTTTGCCTTCCAGTCGTGGTCCTGAACCCTTCTCCTTCTAGTTTTGGCCCCCAGCCTTTGTCTTCCATTCCTGGCCCTGGACCCTTCTTTTTCCACTTTCTCCTCACCCCCGACCATTCCCTTCCAGGTCTGGCCCCAACCTGTACCCCTTCCAGTTTTGCCCCCCCCGCCCCCCGCCAGCATTAGCCTCTCCAGACCTGGCCCCCAACACTTCTCTTTCCAGTTTTAGCCCCCCAGCTTTGCCTTCCAAGAGTGGCCCCGAACCCTTCTTGTTTCAGTTTTGCCCACCGCCCCCCCAAGCTTCGCCTACTAGGCCTTTCCTCAGACCCCTATCATTCCAATTTTGTCCCCCAGCCTGTGCCTTCCAGGCTTGGCTCCGATCCCTTCTCTATCTAGTTTTGGACCCCCCAGCATTTGCTTTCCAGACCTGACTCCCAAACCTTCTCTTTCCAGTGTTGGTGCCCCAGCCTTTGCTTTCCAGACCTGGTCCCCCACCCTTTGACTGACAGGTCTAGCCTCGAATTCTTCTCATTCCACTTTTGGCCAACCAGTCTTTGTCTTCCAGACCTGGGCCCCTCAACCTTTCTTTCTAGGCCTGGCACTGAACCGTTCTTGTTCCAGTTTTGGCCTCCCCAGCCTTACCCTTCCAGGCCTGGCTCCAAACTCTTCTATTTCCAGTTTTGGTCCCAGAGGTTTTGCCTTCCAGTCCTGGCCCTGAACACCTCTCTTTCCAGTTTTTGCCCCTAGCCTTTGCTTTACAAGCCTGTCCTAAACCCGTCTCATTCAGGTTTGGTCCCCCAGCCTATGCCTTCCAGGCTTGGTCCTCAACCTTCCTCGTTTCAGTTATGCCCCACCAGGTTTTACCTACTAGACCTGTGCCCAGACCCCTATGCCTTCCAGGCTTGGTCCTCAACCTTCCTCGTTTCAGTTATGCCCCACCAGGTTTTACCTACTAGACCTGTGCCCAGACCCCTCTCACTCCGGTTTTGTCACCCCGGCCTTTGCCTTCCAGACCTGGCTCCGATCCCTTCTCTATCCAGTTTTGGACCCTCAGCATTTGCTTTCCAGGCCTACCCCGGAACGCTTAGCTTTCCTGTTTTGGCTCCCCAGCCTATGCCTTCAAGGCTTGTCCATGAACTCCTCTCTTTCTAGTTTTGCCCCCCTCCCCAGCCTATGCTTTCAAGGCAGGGTACCAAACCCTTCTCGTTCGAGTTATGCCCCCTCCGCCACCCAAGCCTTTGCCTTCCAAGCCTGAGCCCGAACCCTTCTCGTTTCACTTTTAACACCCCCTCCCCTGCCCTGATTGCCTTCCGGGCCTGTCCTTGAACCCTTCTCATTCCAGTTTTGCCACCGCCCCAGCCTTTGCATTCCAGGCCTGGACCCCAAACCCTTCTCATTTCAGTTTTGTCCCCCCAGGGCTTGCCTTACAGGCCTAGCCGCAACCGCCCCCCCATTGCTTTGCCTTCCAAGCTAGGCCCAGACCCCTTCTCTTTCCAGTTTTGGTCCCCACCCTTTGCTTTCCAGGCCTGTCCCTGAACACTTCTAATTCCAGTTTTGGCCCCTGAACCTTTGCCTTCCAGGCTTGACCCTGAACCCTTCTGTTTCCATTTTGGTCCCCCTTAGCCTTTCCTTTGAAAGACCTTGGCCAAGGGAAATGGAAAGGCTAAGGAAAATTTTAGGCTCAGGGAAAAGGGTGGACAAGGAGAAAAGGATAGGAAAGGAGAAAATGTTAGGCTAAGGGAAATGTTAGTCTAGGGGAAAGGTTACACTAGGGGAAAAGGTTACGCCAGAGGAAAATGTTAGGCCAGAGGCAACGATTACAGGATGGGCAATCTTAGGCCAGGGGAAAAAACTGGCAAAGGAAACGTTTCAGCCAGGGAAAAACTTAGGCCAGGGGAAACGGTTAGTCCAGGGGACAAGGTTAGGCTAGGAGATGAGTTTAAGTCAGGGAAAAGGTTATGCTAGTGGAATAACGTAGGGCAGGGAAATAGGTTGGGCCTGGGGAAAATGTTAGGACAGGAAAAAGCTTATGCCAGGCAAAAAGGTCAGGCCACGGGAAAAGGTTATCAGTGAAAGGATTATGCTAGGGGAAATGATTTGGCTGGGGAAAAGGTTAGGCAATGGGAAATGGTTAAGTTCGAGGAAAGATAAGACTGGGGGAAAAGGTCAGGCTTTGGGGAAAAGGTTAAGACCAGGAAAAAGGTTAAGCTCAAGGAAATGGCTTGCCTAGGGTGAAATGTTAGGCTATGGGCAATGGTTAGGATAGGGGAAAGGTTAGGCATGGGCAAAAGTTAGACTAAGGAAAAAAGCTAGGCAACGTTTAAAGATTAGGTCTGGGGAAAAGCTTAGGTTAGAAAAATGCATTAGACTAGTGGAAAGGTTGTGCTAGCGGGAAAGTTTAGAATGGGGGGAAAGTTAAGGCTAAGGGAGAAAGTTAGGCTAGGAGAACAGGCTAGGCTAGGGGAAATGGATAGGCTAGGGGAAAAGGTTAGGCATGGGTAAAAGTTTAACCCAGGGTAAAAGTAACTGTCGGGGAAAAGGTTTGCCCAGGGGAAAGGGTTAGGCTAGGAGAAAAGGAAAGACTGTAGGAAAGGTTATGCTTGGAGTAAAGGTTAGGTTTGGAGAATTAGCTGAGGCTAAGAGTAAAGGTTAGGAAAGGGGAAAAGGTTTGACATGGGGAAAAGTTAGCCAGAGGCAAAGGTAGGAAGAAAAGGTTAGGTGAAGTGAAAAGGTCAGGCCAGGGAAAAATCTTAGACAAGGGTAAAAGATTAGGTCAGGGGAAAAGCTTAGACTGGGGAAAATGTACTGCTAAGGCAAAAGGTTAGGCCCGGAGAAAAGCTTAAGCTAGGGGAAAAGCTTAGGCCATAGGAAAAGGTTAGGCAAGGGGAAATGGTTATGCTAGGGCAAAGAATAGGTTAGGCGGAAGGTTTGGCAAAGGGAAAACATTAGGCTAAGGAAAAGGTTATGTTAGGGGAAAAGGTATGGCTAGGGGAAAAGGTTAAGCTATGGGAAAATGTTGGGCGAGGGAAAAGCTTGGCCAGGGTAAAACGTTCGGCCGGGGGAGAGGTTTAGGTCCGGAGAAAAGGTAGGCTACCTGAAAAGGTTAAACAAGGGAGAAGGTAAATGTTGTAATGTTAAATGTTGGTGTAAATGTTAGGTTTGACTAAATGTTTAGGCTAGGGGAAAGAGTTAGGCGGGAAAAAAGGATAGGTTAGGGAAAAAGGCTAAGCTTGGTAAAATAGTAAGGCTAGGGGAAAAGGTTACTCTAGGGGAAAGAGTAGACAAAGGAAAATGTTAGGCTAGGAGAAAACATTAGGTTAGGGGAAAAGAGTAGGTTCGGGGAAAAGGTTAAGGGAGGGGGAAAAGTTAGATCAGGGGAAAAAGTTAGGCAAGGAGAAATGATTAAGTTAGGGGAAAGTGTTAGGCCAGGGGACAAGGTTAGGCTTGGGGAAAAGGTTAAACTAGGGGAAAGTTTAAGCTTGGTGTAAGGGTCGGCAAGGTGAAAACATTAGGCCAGGGGAAAGGTTTATGGGAGGGGAAATAATAATGTTGCTATTTGTTAAGTGCTTACTATGTGCAGAGCACTGTTCTAAGCGCTGGGGTAGACACAAGGGAATCGGGTTGTCCCGCAGAGGCTCATAGTCTTAATCCCCATTTCATAGATGAGGTAACTGAGGCACAGAGATGTTAAGTGACTTGCCCGAAGTCACACAGCTGACAAGGGACAGAGGCGAGATTTGAACCCATGGTTAGGGGAAAATGTTAGGTTTCCCCATAGGCTAGGGGAAAGCTTAGGCCAGGGGCAAAGGGTAGGTCGGGGAAAAGGGTAGACTGGGAAAAAGGTTAGGCCAGGGGAAAAGGTTAGCCTACGGGAAAGATTAGACTAAGGGATACCTTAGACTAAGGGAAAACATTAGGCTAAGGGAAATGTTTAGGCTAGGGGAAAAGGTTAGGTCAGGGGAAAAGTTAAGTCTAGGGGCAAGATTAGACTCGGGCTGAGATTAGATTTGGGAAATAGTTAGGCTGGGGGGAAACATTAGGATGGGGACAAGCATAGGCCATGGAAAAATTGTCGGCCAGAGGAAGAGGTTAGGCCAAGAGAAAAAATTAGCCCAGGGAGAAAGTTAGGCTGGGGGAAAAGCTAAGGCTAGGGGAAAACGATAATCTCAGGGAAAAGGTTAGACAAGAGGAAAGGTTAGGCTTGGGGAAAAAGTTAGCCCAGGGGAAAGGTTTAAGCCAGGGAAAAGCTTAGGACATGAGAAAGGTTTAGACTGGAGAAAAAAGTTTAATCCAGGGGAAAGGTTTAATCCTAAGAAAAGGTTATGTGAGGGGAAAGGTTTGGCAATGTGAAAACCTCAAACCAGGGAAAAAGTTAGGGCCAAGGAAAACGGTAAGGCTATGTGAGAAAGTTAGGCCCGGGGAAAAGGTTAGGCTAGGGGAAAGGTTTGGATAGCGGAAAGATTAAGCTAAGGGAAAGCATTAGGCTAGGGGAAAGGTAAAGCTAGATGAAAAATTTTAGGTAAGAGGAAAAGGTTAGGTGATGGGAAATGGTTATTTAAGGGGAAATTGATGGGCCCCCCAGCCTTTGTCTTCAAACATGGCCCTGAAGCTTACTCTTTCCATATTTGACCCCCCAGCTTTTGCCTTCCAGACCTGGCCCCAAACCCTTATCTATCCAGTTTTGGTTCCCCAGCATTTGCCTTATAGACCTGGCCTTGGACCTTTCTCGTTCCAGTTTTGGCCCCCTAGCCTTTGTATTCTAGGCCTGACCCTCCAAACCTTGCCTTCCAGGCCTTGTTCTGAACACTGTGTTCCAGGATTGCTCCCTCCCCCAGCCTATGCCTTCCAGACCTAGCCCCGTACCCTTCTCTTCTAGTTTTTGCCCCCAGCCTTTGCCTTCCAGTTTTGGTCCCGAACCCTTCTTATTCTAGTTTTGGCCCCAAGCCTTTGTCTTCCAGGCCTGGTCCTGACCCCTTCTCTTTCCAGTTTCTCCTCACCCCCCGACCTTTCCCTTCCAGGTCTGGCCCCAACCTGTTCCCCTTCCAGATTTGCCCCCGCCCCCCGCCCCCACCGCCCGCCAGCCTTCGCCTTAGCCTTTCCAGACCTGGCCCCCAACACTTATCTTTACAGTTTTAGCCCCCATCCTTTGCCTTCCAAGAGTGGCCCCGAACCCTTCCCGTTTCCGCTTTGCCCGCCGCCCCAGGCTTTGCCTACTAGTCCTGTCCACAGACCCCTATCATTCCAGTTTTGTCCCCCAGCCGGTGCCTTCCAGGCTTGGCTCCGATCCCTTCTCTATCCAGTTTTGGACCCCCCAGCATTTGCTTTCCAGACCTGACCACGAACCCTTCTCTTTCCAGTTTTGGTGTCCCAACCTTTGCTTTCCAGACCGGATCCCCCAGTCTTTGCCTGACAGGTCTGTCCTCCAATCCTTCTCATTCCACTTTTGGCCAACCAGCCTTTGTCTTCCAGACCTGGGCCCCCCATCTTTTCCTTCTAGGCCTGGCACTGAACCTTTCTGGTTCCAGTTTTGGCCCCCCAGCCTTACCCTTCCAGGCCTGGCTCCAAACTCTTCTATTTCCAGTTTTGGTCCCAGAGGTTTTACCTTCCGGTCCTGGCCCTGAACATTTCTCTTTCCAGTTTTTGCCAATAGCCTTTGCTTTACAAGCCTGTCCTAAACCCGTCTCATTCAGGTTTGGTCCCTCAGCCTATGCCTTCCAGGCTTGGTCCTCAACCTTTCTCGTTTCAGTTTTGCCCCACCAGGTTTTGCCTACTAGACCTGTACCCAGCCCCCTCGCACTCCGGTATTGTCGCCCTGGCCTTTGCCTTCCAGGCCTGCCTCCGATCCCTTCTCTATCCAGTTTTGGACCCCCAGCATTTGCTTTCCAGGCTTACCCCAGAACGCTTAGCTTTCCTGTTTTGGCTCCCCAGCCTTTGCCTTCAAGGCTTGTCCATGAACTCCTCTCTTTCTAGTTTTGCCCCCCTCCTCAGCCTATGGTTTCCAGGCAGGGTTCCAAACCCTTCTCGTTCCAGTTATGCCCTGCCCCAAGCCTTTGCCTTGCAGGCCTGGACCTGAACCTTTCTCGTTTCACTTTTAAACCCTCCCCCGCCGCCCGGATTGCCTTCCAGACCTGGCCCTGAACCCTTCTCTTTCCAGTTTTGCCACCCCCCAGCTTTTGGCTTGCAGGCCTGGACCCCAAACTCATCTCGTTTCTGTTTTGTCACCCCAGGGCTTGCGTTACAGGCTTAATCCCGCCCCCCCCCCCCCCATCGCTTTGACTTCCAGGCTAGGCTCAGAACACTTCTCTTTCCCAGAACCCTTCTCTTTCCAGTTTGGTCCCACCCTTTGATTTCCAGGCCTGGCCCTGGACACTTCTAATTCCAGTTTTGTCTCCTGAACCTTTGCCTTCCAGACTTCGCCCTGAACCCGTCTGTTTCCATTTTGGTCTCCCTTAGCCTTTCCTTTGAGAGAGTTAGGCCAAGGGAAATGGAAAGGCTAGGGAAAAACGTTAGGGTCAGGGAAAATGTTAGGCTCAGGGAAAAGGTTGGACAAAGGGAAATGGTTAGGCAAGGAGAAAATGTTAGGCTAAGGGAAACGTTAGACTAGGGGAAAGGTTAGGCAAGGGGAAAAGGTTAGGCCAGAGGAAAAGTTTAGGCCAGAGGAAGAGATTACATGATGCAAAATTTTAGGCCAGGGGAAAAACTGGCAAGGGAAAAGATTGAGCCAGGGAAAAGCTGAGGCCAGGGTAAAAGGTTAGTCCAGGGGACAGATTTAGGCTAGGGGATGAGTTTAAGTCAGGGAAAAGCTTATGCTAGTGGCAAAACGTAGGCCGGGGAATAGGCTGGGCCTGGGGAAAATGCTAGGAGAGGAAAAAGCTTAGGCCAGGCAGAAAGGTCAGGCCAAAGGAAAGGTTATCAGTGAAAGGGTTATGCTAGGGGAAATGATTTGGTTGGGAAAAAGATTAGGCAATGGGAAATGGTTAAGTTCGAGGAAAGAAGAGACTAAGGGAAAAGGTCAGGCTTTGGGGAAAAAGTTAAGACCAGGAAAAAGGTTAAGCTAAAGGAAATGGCTAGGCTAGGGTGAAAGGTTACGCTATGGGCAATGGTTAGGATAGGAGAAAGGTTAGGCATGGGCAAAATGTTGGCTAAGGAAAAAAGCTAGTCAACGTTTAAAGATTAGGTCTGGGGAAAAGCTTAGGTTAGAAAAAAGCATTAGACTACTGGAAGGTTTGTGCTAGCGGGAAAGGTTAGGATGGGGGGAAGTTAAGGCTAAGGGAAAATGTTAGGCTAGGAGAACAGGCTAGGCTAGGGGAAAAGGTTAGGCTAGGGGAAAAGGTTAGACATGGGGAAAGGTTTAACCCCTGGTAAAAGTACCTCTCTGGGAAAAGGTTTGGCCAGGGGAAAAGGTTAGGCTAGGGGAAAAGGTTAAACTCTAGGAAAGGTTATGCTTGGAGTAAAGCTTAGGTTAGGGAAATTTGCTGAGGCTAGGAGAAAGGGTTAGGCCAGGGGAAGGTTTTTGGTATAGGGAAAGGTTAGCCAGAGGAAAACGTTAGGTCAGGGGAAAACGTTAATCCAGGGCAAAAGCGTAGCCTACTGGAAAGGGTCAGGCTAGGGGAAAAGGTTAAGGTAAGGAAAAGGTTACTCTGGGGAAAAAGGTTAAGCTAGAGGAAAAGGTTAGGCTAAGGGATGTGGTTAGGCCATGGGAAATTGGTAAGCCAGGGGAAAAGATCAGACCATGGGAAAAGGTTATCAGTGAAAAAGTTTTGATGTGGGAAATGATTAGGCCAGGGGAAAAGGTTACACTGTGGGAAATAGTTGGATTAGGGGAAAGGTTAGGCAACGGGAAAACATTACAGCAGGGAAATGTTCAAACCAGGAAAAAGCTTAAGCCAGGGGAAAAGGTTGGGTCAGAGGAAAACTTTGAACCTTGGAAGAGGTTCTGCTAGGGGAAAAGGTTATGGTAAGGGCCAATGTTAGGCTGGGGGAAACGGTTAGGCCAGTGGGAGGCTTTAGGCCAGGGGAAACTGTTAAGCCAGGGGAAAAGGTTAGGCTACTGGAAAGGGTTAGGCTAGGTGAAAAGGTCAGGCTTTTGGGAAAAGGTTTGGCTAAAGAAAAGGTTACTTTAGGGAAAAAGGTTAAACCAGGAAAAGGATTAGGCTAAGGGAAAAGGTTAGGCCTTGGGAAAAGGTTAAGCCAGGAGAAAAGGAAAGACCATGGGAAAAGGTTATCAGTGAAAAGGTTATGATAGGGGAAATGATTAGGCCAGGAGAGAACGTTAGGCCAGGAAAAAAAGTTAGGCCAGGGGAAAAGCTTAGGCTACTGGTAAGGGTCAGGCTTTGGGGAAAGGTTTAAGACTGGGAAAAGAATTAAGCTAGGGGAAATGGTTAGGCTAAGGGAAAAGGTGAGACTAAGGGAAATAGGTTAAAGGAAAGGTTAGGCCAGGAGAAATGTTTAGGCTATGGGAAAAGTTAGGCATGGGCCAAAGGTACGCTACAGGAAAGGGCTAGGCAATGTTTAAATGGCAATGGTTAGGGGAAAAGGTTAGGTTAGGAGAAAGTTTTAGGTTTGCAGAAATGTTGAGCTGGGGGAAAAGATTGGAATAGAAGAAAAATTAAGGATAGTGGAAACAGGCTAGATGAAAAAGGCTAGGCTATGGAAAACGCTTAGAGAAGGGGAAAAGCTTAAGGCAGGGTAAAGGTTATTGTATGGGAAAAGATTTGACCAGGAGAAAAAGTTAATCTCTAGGCAAGGGTAGGCTAGGAGTGAAGGTTAGGTTAGGGGAATTAGCTGAGGGTTGGGGAAAAGAGGGAAAGATTGGGGAAAAGAGGGAAATTTTGCCCTGGGAAAAAGCTTAGGCTACGGTAAATCATCAGGCTGAGTTAAAAGGTGAGGTATGGGGAAAAGGTTAGGCTAGAGGAAAAGGTTAGACCAGGAGAAAAGATTAGGCAAGGGGAAAACATTAGGCCGGGGAAAAGGTTGTGGTAGGGGAAAAGGTGTGGCTAGGGGAAAAGGTTAGGCTATGGGAAAAGCTAGGCCAGGGGAAAACGTTAGGCCACGGATCATTTAGGCCAGGGGAATAAGCTAGGCAGGGGGAAGACGTTATGCTAGGGGAAAATGTTAAGCCTGGGAAAAAGGGGAGGCTAGGGGAAAAGGTTACACATGGGGAAAGAGTGAGGCTTTTCAGGGTTAGGTTAGTGGAAAAGGCTAAACCTGGGAGGAAGATAAGGCTGGGGAAAAGGGTTAGGCTAGGGGAAAGGTTAGACTAGGAGAAAAGTTAGGCGAGGGGAAAAGGGAAGGCTAGGGGAAAGGGTGGACTAGGGAAAAGATTAGACTATGGGGAAACGTTAGGCCAGGAGAAAAGTTTAGGCCAGGGAACAACGTTAAGTCTGGGGAATACCTTAGGCTATGGGAAAGATTAGGCTAAGGGAAACGATCAGCCTAGGGAAAAAATTTAGGCTAGGAGAAAAGTTTAGGGTAGATGAAAAGGTTAGGCTAGGGGAAAAGGTTCGGCCAGGGGAAAAGGTTAGGCCAGGGGAAAGTTATGCTAGGGGAATAGCTAAGGCTAGGCAAAAAGGTCAGGCTTGGGGAAAACGTTATGCTCAGGGTAAAGGTTAGGTAAGGAGAAATGTTTTGTCCTGGGGAAAAACTTAGATTAGGGGACAAGGTGAAGCAAGGGGAAATGGTTAGGCCAGGGGAAAGATTAGGCTAGACAAAAGGTTTGGCAAGGGGAAAACATAAGGTAAGGTGAAAGGGTTACGGTAGGGGAAAAAGTATGGCCAGGGGAAAAGGTTAGGCCAGGGGAAAGGTTTAGGCCACAGGAAGAGGTTAGGAAAGGGGACAAGGTTAGGCCAGGAGAAAAGCTTAGTACAGGGAGAAACTTAGGCCAGGGGAAATGGTTTAGGCCAGGGAGATGGTTGGGCTTGGTGTAAATGTTAGGTTAGGGAAAATCTTTAAGCTCGGGGAAAGAGTTAGGCAGGGGAAAAAGTTTAGGCTAGGAGAAAAGGCTAAGCCTGGGAAAATGGTAAGGCTAGGGGAAAAGGTTAGCCTAGGGGAAAGAATAGACTAGGGAAAACGTTAGGCTAGGGGAAAACATTAGGATTGGGGAAGAGCTTAGGCCAAGAGAGAAGGTAGGCAAGGGGAAAAGGTTAAGCCACAGGAAGAGGTTAGGCTAAGGGAAAAATTTAGGCCAGGGAGAAAGTTAGACTAGGGGAAAAGTTAAACTCAGGGAAATCATTAGGCAAGGGGGAAAGGTTAGGCTAGGGGAAATGGTTAGACCAGGGGAAAGGATTAAGCCAGGAAAAAGCTTAGGTCGGGAAAAAAGTTAGGCCAGACGAAAAGGTCGGGCAAGGTGAAAAGGTAAGGCTTGGGGAAAACGTGAGGCTCAAGGAAAAGGTTAGGTAGGAAGAAAAGGTTAGGTGAGGTGAAAAGGTCAGGCCAGGGGAAAATCTTAAACCACGGTAAAAGGTTAGGTCACGGGAAAAGGTTAAGCTAGAGGAAAAGCTTAGGCCAGAGGAAAAGGTTAGGCAAGGGGAAATGGTTATGCTAGGGCAAAAATTAGGTTAGGTGGAAGGTTTGGCAATGAGAAAACTTTAGGCCAAGGAAAAGGTTATGTTAGGGGAAAAGGTATGGGGAGGGGAAAAGGTATGGCTGGGGGAAAAGGTTAAGCTATGGGAAAAGCTTTGGCCAGGGGAAAGCTTGGCCAGGGTAAAGCGTTAGGTGGGGGAAGAAGTCTAGGTCCAGAGAAAAGGTTTTTAACGGTAAAGGTTAAACAAGGGAGAAGGTTGGGCTTGGTGTAAATGTTAGGTTAGAGGAAAGGTTTAGGCTAGGGGAAAGAGTTAGGCGGGAGGAAAAGGATAGGTTAGTGGAAAAGGCTAAGCCTGGTAAAATAGTAAGGCTAGGGGAAAAGGTTACTGTAGGGGAAAGAGTAGACTAAGGGAAAGGTTAGGCTAGGAGAAAACATTAGTCTAGGCAAAAAGAGTATGTCAGGGGAGAAGGTTAAGGTGGGGGAAAAATTAGACCAGGGGAAAAAGTTTGGCAAGGGAAAATGGTTAAGGTAGGGGAAAGGGTTAGGCCAGGGGACAAGGTCAGGTTAGGGGAAAGGTTAAGATAGGGGAAAGTTTAAGCTTGGTGTAAGCTTCGGCAGGGGGAAAACATTAGGACAGGGGAAAGGTTTATGGTAGGGGAAAAGGTATGACTAGGGGAAAATGTTAGGTTAAGGAAAAAGATTAGGCTAGGGGAAAGCTTAGGCCAGGGGCAAAGGGTAGGTCGGGGAAAAGGGTAGGCTGGCAAAAAAGGTTAAGCCAGAGGAAAAGGTTAGGCCAGGGGAAAAGGATAGCCTAGGAGAAAGATTAGACTAAGGGATACTTCAGACTAAGGGAAAACATTAGGCTAAGGGATAGGTTTAGGCTAGGGGAAAAGGTTAGGTTAGGGGAAAAGGTAAGACTAGGGGCAAGAGTAGACTCGGGGCAAGATTAGATTTGGGAAAAGGTTAGGCTGGGGGGAAACATTAGGATAGGGGAAAAGCATAGGCCATGGAAAAATGGTAAGTCAGGGGAAGAGGTTAGGCCAAGAGAAAAAAATAACCTAGGGAAAAAGTTAGGCTGGGGGAAAAGGTATGGCTAGGGGAAAAGGAAAGGCCAGGGGAAAACGTTAAGCTCACGGAAAACGTTAGGCAAGACGAAAGGTTAGGCTTGGGGAAATGGCTAGCCCAGGGGAAAGGTTTAAGCCAGGGAAAAGCTTAGGACAGGAGAAAAGTTTAGGCCAGGGAAAAAGGTTAAGCCAGGGGAAAGGTTTAATCCTAAAAAAAGGTTATGTGAGGGGGAAGGTTTGGCTGGGTGAAAACCTCAGACCAGTGGAAAAGTTAGGGCCAAGGATTAAGGTAAGTTTATGTGAAAAGGTTAGGCCAGGGGAAAAGGTTAGGCTAGGGGAAAGTTTAGGCTAAGGGAAAGCATTAGGCTACGGGCAAAGGTGAGGTTACTGCAAAAATTTTAGGTAAGAGGAAAAGAAAGGTTAGGTGATGGGAAATGGTTATGTTAGGGGAAAGTGTTGGGCCCCCCAACCTTTGTCTTCAAACATGGCCCTGAACCTTACTCTTTCCAGATTTGGGACCCCAGCCTTTGCCTTCCACACCTGGCCCCAAACCCTTCTCTATCCAGTTTTGGTCACCCAGCATTTGCTTTATAGGTCTGGCCTTGAATCTTTCACGTTCCAGTTTTGGCCCCCTATCCTTTGTCTTCTAGGCCTGACCCCCCAAACCTTGCCTTCCAGACCTTGCTCTGAACACTGTGTTCCAGGATTGCTGCCTCCCTCAGCCTTTTTCTTCCAGACCTGATTCACCCTGCCTTTGCCTGACAGGCCTTGCCCTGAACACTTCGTGTTCCAGGATTGGCCCCACTCCCTTTGCCTTCCAGGCATGACTCTGACCCCATCTCGTTCCCATTATGGTCCCCCAGCCTATGACTTTCAGACCTAGCCCCATACCCTTCTCCTTCCAATTTTGGCACCCAGCCTTTGCCTTCCAGTCTTGGTCCCGAAACCTTCTCATTCTAGTTTTCGCCTCCAGCCTTTTCCTTCCAGGCCTGGCCCTGAACCCTTCTCTTTCCATTTTCTCCTCACCCCCCGACCTTTCCCTTCCAGGTCTGGCCCCAACATGTTTCCCTTCCAGTTTCGGCCCGCCCCCCGCCCCCCGCCCCCGCCCCACCGCCAGCCTCAGCCTTTCCAGACCTGGCCCCCAACACTTCTCTTTCCAGTTTTAGCCCCCCTGCCTTTGCCTTCCAACAGTGGCCCCGAACCATTCTCGATTCAGTTTTGCCCCCCCTCCAACTTTTGCCTACTAGGCCTCTCTTCAGACCCCTGTCATTCCTTTTTTTGTCCCCCAGCCTGTGCCTTCCAGGCTTGGCTCCGATCCCTTCTCTATCCGGTTTTGATCCCCCCCAGCATTTGCTTTCCAGACCTGACCCAAAACACTTCTCTTTCCAGTTGTGGCGCCCCAGCCTTTGCTTTCCAGACCTGGTCTTCCAGGCTTTGCCTGACATGTCTGGCCTCTAATCCTTCTCATTCCACTTTTGGCCAACCAGCCTTTGTCTTCCAGACCTGGGCCCCCCAACCTTTCCTTCAAGGCCGGGCACTGAACCGTTCTTGTTCCAGCTTTGGCTTCCCAGCCTTACTCTTCCAGGCCTGGCTCCAAACTCTTCTATTTCCAGTTTAGGTCCCAGAGGTTGTACCTTCCAGTCCTGGCCCTGAACACTTCTCTTTCCAGTTTTTGCACCTAGCCTTTGCATTACAAGCCTGTCCTAAACCCGTCTCATTCAGGTTTGGTCCCCCAGCCTATGTCTTCCATGCTTGGTCCTCAACCTTTCTCGTTTCAGTTTTGCCCCACCAGGTTTTGCCTACTAGACTTGTACCGAGACCCCTCTCATTCCAGTTTTCTTACTACCGAGACCCCTCTCACGCCGGTTTTGTCACCCCGGCCTTTGCCTTCCAGGCCTGGCTCCGATCCCTCCTCTATCCAGTTTTGGACCCTCAGCATTTGCTTTCCAGGCCTACCCCGGAATGCTTAGCTTTCCTGTTTTGGCTCCCCAGCCTATGCCTTCAAGGCTTGACCATGAACTCCTCTCTTTCTAGATTTGCCCCCCTCCCCAGCCAATGCTTTCCAGGCAGGGTTCCAAACCCTTCTCGTTCAAGTTATGTGCCATGCCCACCCTTTGCCTTCCAGGCCTGGACTTGAACCCTTCTCGTTTCACTTTTAATGCCCCCTCCCCGCGCGCGGATTTCCTTCCAGGCCTGGCCCTGAACCCTCCTCTTTCCAGTTTTGCCACCCCCTCAGTCTTTGCCTTCCAGGCCTGGACCCCAAACCCTTCTCGTTTTAGCTTTGTCTCCCCAGGGCTTGCCTTACAGGCCTAACGCCCCCCCCGCCATCGCTTTGCCTTCCAGGCTAAGCACAGAACCCTACACTTTCCAGTTTTGGTCCCCACCATTTGCTTTCCAGGCCTGGCCCTGAACACTTCTAATTCCAGTTTTGGCCCCTGAGCCTTTGCATTCCAGGCTTGGCCCTGAACCCTTCTGCTTCCATTTTGGTCCCCCTTAGCCTTTCCTTTGAGAGAGTTAGGCCAAGGGAAATGGAAAGGCTAGGGAAAAACGTTAGGATCAGGGAAAATGTTAGGCTCAGGGAAAAGGTTGGACAAGGGGAAAAGGTTAGGCAAGGAGAAAATGTTAGGCTAAGGGAAAAGTTAGTCTAGGGGAAAGGTTAGGCTAGCGGAAAAGGTTAGGCTAAGGGAAACGTTAGTCTAGGGGACAGGTTAAGCTAGGGGAAAGGGTTAGGCCAGAGGAAGAGATTACATGATGGGAAAGCTTAGGCCAGGTGAAAAATGGCAAGGGAAAAGTTTGAGCCAGGGAAAAGCTGCGCGCAGGGGAAAAGGTTAGTCCAGGGGACAAGGTTAGGCCAGGGGGTGGGTTTAAGTCCTGGAAAAGCTTATGCTACTGGAAAAACGTAGGCCAGGGGAATAGAGTGGGCCTGGGGAAAATGTTAGGAGAGGAAAAAGCTTAGGCCAGGCAAAAAGGTCGGGCCTCGGGAAAAGGTTATCACTCCAAGGGTTATGCTAAGGGAAATGATTAGGCTGGGGAAAAGGTTAGGCAATGTGAAAAGGTCAAGTTGGAGGAAAGATAAGACTAGGGGAAAACATCAGGCTTTGGGAAAAAGGTTAAGGCCAGGAAAAAGGTTAATCTAAAGGAATTGGCTAGACAAGGGTGAAAGGTTAGGCTATGGGCAATGGGTAGCATAGGGGAAAAGTTAGGCATGGGCAAAAGTTAGACTAAGGAAAAAAGCTAGGCAACGTTTAAAGATTAGGTCTGGGGAAAATCTTAGGTTAGAAAAAAGCATTAGACTAGTGGAAAGATTGTGCTAGCGGGAAAGGTTAGAATGGGGTAAAAGTTAAGGCTAAGGGACTAAGTTAGGCTAGGAGAACAGGCTTGGCTAGGGGATAATGTTAGGCAAGGGGAAAAGGTAAGACATGGGGAAACGTTTAACCCGGGGTAAAAGTAACTGTCTGGGAAAAGGTTTGGCCAGGGGAAAAGGTTAGGCTAGGGCAAAAGGTTAGACTCTAGGAAAGGTTGCCCTTGGAGTAAAGGTTAGGTTAGGGGAATTAGCTGAGGCTAAGAGAAAAAGTTAGGCCAGGGGAAAGGTTTTGACATAGGGAAAGGTTAGCCAGAGGAAAACCTTAGGCCACGGGAAAACGTTAATCCAGGGCAAAAACGTAGGCTACTGGAAAGTGTCAGGCTAGGCGAAAAGGTTTAGGTAAGGAAAAGGTTACTCTGGAGAACAAGGTTAAGCTAGGGGAAAAGGTTAGGCTAAGGGCTTTGGTTAGGCCATGGGAAAAGGGTAAGCCACGGGAAAAGATCAGACCATGGGAAAAGGTTATCAGTGAAAAACATACGATGGGGGAAATGATTAGGCCAGGCAAAAGGTTAGGCTTTGGGAAACAGTTGGGTTACGGAAAGGTTAGGCAAGGGGAAAACATTACAGCAGGGAAATGTTTAAACCAGGAAAAATCTTAGGCCAGGGGAATAGGTTAAGAGAAGGAAAAGCTTAGGCCAGGGGAAAGGTTGAAACCTGGGAAAAAGTTCTGCTAGGGGAAAAGGTTATGGTAGGGGCCAATGTTAGGCTGGGGGACGGGTTAGGCCGGTGGAAATCTTTAGGCCAGGGGAAACTGTTAATCCAGGAGAAAAGCTTACGCTACTGGAAAGGTCAGGCTAGGGGAAAAGGTCAGGCTTTTGGGAGAAGGTTTGGTTAAGGAAAAGGTTACTTTAGAGAAAAAGGTTAAACCAGTAAAAAGATTAGCCAAAGGGAAAAGGTTAGGCTATGGGAAAAGTTGAAGCCAGGGGAAAAGGTAAGACCATGGGAAAAGGTAATCAGTGAAAAGGTCATGATAGGGGAAATGATTAGGCCAGGGGAGAACGTTAGGCCAGGAGAAAAAGTTAGGCCAGGGGAAAAGCTTAGGCTACTGGGAAGGGTCAGACTTTGGAGAAAAGTTTAAGACTGGGAAAAGAATTAAGCTGGGGGGAATGGTTAGGCTAAGGGAAAAGGTGAGTCTATGGGAAATAGGTTAAGGGAAAGGTTAGGCTAGGAGATATGTTTAGGCTATGGGAAAGGTTAGTCATGTGCAAAGGTTAGGCTACAGGAAAAGGCTAGGCAAAGTTTAAAGATTAGGTTGCGGAAAAGGTTAGGTTAGGAGAAGGTGTTCGGTTTGCAGAAAGCTTGGTCTGGGGGAAAGATTGGAATAGTGAAAACATTAAGGGTAGTGGAAAAAGGCTAGGTGAAAAAGGCTAGTCTATGGGAAAAGATTAGACAAGAGGAAAAGCTTAAGCCAGGGTAAAGGTTATTGTATGGGAAAAGGTTTGACCAGGAGAAAAGGTTAGTCTCTAGGAAAGGTTAGGCTAGGAGTAAAGGTTAGGTTAGTGGAATTAGCTGAGGCTTGGGTAAAGGGGGGAAAGTTTAGGACAAGGTTTTGCCCTGGGCAAAAGCTTAGGCTAGGGTAAATGATCAGGCTGAGTTCAAAGGTCAGGCATGGGGAAAGGGCAAGAGAAAAATAGGCTAGGGGAAAGATTAGGTTGGGTAAAAGGTTTGGCAAGGGGAAAACATTAGGCCAGGGGAGAAGGTTGTGGTAGGGGAAAAGGTTTGGCTAGCGGAAAAGGTTGGGCTATGGGGAAAGCTAGGCCAGGGGAAAACGTTAGGCCACGGAACCGTTAGGCCAGGGGAAAATGTTTGGCAGGGGGAAGACGTTATGCTAGGGGAAAATGCTAAGCCTGGGAAAAAGGTGAGGCTAGGGGAAAAGGTTAGCCTAGGGGAAAGATTAGACTAAGGGATACCTTAGACAAGGGGAAAACGTTAGTCTAAGGGAAAGGTTTAGGCTAGGGGAAACGATTAGGATAGGGGAGACGGTTGGGCTTGATTTAAATGTTAGGTTAGGGAAAATCTTTAGGCTCGGGGTAAGAGTTAGGCAGGGGAAAAAGGTTAGGCTAAGGAGAAAAGGCTAAGCCTGGGAAAATGGTAAGGCTAGGGGGAAAGGTTAGCCTAGGGGAAAGAATAGACTAGGGAAACGTTAGGCTGGGGGAAAACATTAGGATTGGGGAAAAGCTTAGGCCAAGAGAGAAGGTAGGCCAGGGGAAAAGGTTTAGGCCACAGGAAGAGGTTAGGAAAGGGGACAAGGTTAGGCTAGGAGAAAAGCTTAGTACAGGGAGAAACCTAGGCCAGGGGAAATGGTTTAGGCCAGGGAGATGGTTGGGCTTGGTGTAAATGTTAGGTTAGGGAAAATCTTTAGGCTTGGGGAAAGAGTTAGGCAGGGGAAAAAGTTTAGGCTAGGAGAAAAGGCTAAGCCTGGGAAAATGGTAAGGCTAGGGTAAAAGGTTAGCCTAGGGGAAAGAATAGACTAGGGAAAAGGTTAGGCTAGGGGAAAACATTAGGATTGGGGAAGAGCTTAGGCCGAGAGAGAAGGTAGGCAAGGGGAAAAGGTTAGGCCACAGGAAGAGGTTAGGCTAAGGGAAAAATTTAGGCCAGGGAGAAAGTAAGACTAGCGGAAAGGTTAAGCTCAGGGAAAAGATTAGGCAAGGGGGAAGGGTTAGGCTAGGGGAAATGGTTAGACCAGGGGAAAGGATTAAGCCAGGAAAAAGCTTAGGTTGGGGAAAAAGTTAGGGCAGGGGAAAAGGTCAGGCAAGGGGAAAAGGTAACGCTTGGGGAAAACGTGAAGCTCAAGGAAAGGGTTAGGTAGGAAGAAAAGGTTAGGTGAGGTGTAAAGGTCAGGTCAGGGGAAAATCTTAGATCAGGGTAAAAGGTTAGGTGGGGGTTAAGCTAAGGGAAAAGCTTAGGCCAGAGGAAAAGGTTAGGCAAGGGGAAATGGTTATGCTAGGGCAAAGATTAGGTTAGGTGGAGGTTTGGCAGTGGGACAACATTAGGCCAAGGAAAAGGTTATGTTAGGGGAAAAGGAATGGCTCGGGGAAAAGGCTAAGCTACAGCAAAAGGTTTAGCCAGGGAAAAGCTTGGCCAAGGTAAAGCGTTAGGCCGGGGGAGACGTTTAGGTGGAGAGAAAAGGTTAGGCTAGCGGCAAGGGTTAAACAAGGGAGAAGGTAGGGCTTGGTGTAAATGTTAGGTTAGAGGAAACGTTTAGGCTAGGGGAAAGAGTTTGGCATGAGGAAAAGGATAGGTTAGGGGAAAAGGCTAAGGCTGGTAAAATAGTAAGGCTAGGGGAAACGGTTACTCTAAGGGAAAGAGTAGACTAAGGGAAATGTTAGGCTAGGAGAAAACATTAGGCTAGGGGAAAAGAGTAGGTCGGGGAAAAGATTAAGATAGGGGAAAAGGTTAGACCAGGGGAAAAGTTTGTCAAGGGAAAATGGTTAAGCAAGGGGAAAGGGTTAGGCCAGGGGACAAGGTTCAGTTAGGGGAAAAGCTTAAGCTAGGGGAAAGTTTAAGCTTGGTGTAAGGTTCGTCAAGGGGAAAACATTAGGCCAGGGAAAGGTTTATGGTAGGGGAAAAGGTATGGCTAGGGGAAAATGTTAGGTTAAGGGAAAAAGTTAGGCTAGGGGAAAGCTTAGGCCAGGGGCAAAGGCTAGGCTGGGGAAAAGGATAGGCTGGGGAAAAAGGATAGGCTGGGGAAAAAGGTTAGGCTAGGTGTAAAGGGTAGTCCAGAGGAAAAGGTTAGGCCAGGGGAAAAGGTTAGCCTAGGGGAAAGATTAGACTAAGGGATACCTTAGACAAGGGGAAAACGTTAGTCTAAGGGAAAGGTTTAGGCTAGGGGAAACGATTAGGATAGGGGAAAAGGTAATTCTAGGGGCAAGATTAGACTCGGGGCAAGATTGGATTTGGAAAACGTTAGACGGGGGGAAACATTAGTATAGGGGTAAAGCATAGGCCATAAAAAATGGTAGGCCAGGCCAAGAGGTTAGGCCAAGAGAAAAAATTAGCCCAGGGAGAAAGTTATGCTGGGGGAAAAGGCAAGGCTAGGGGAAAAGGAAAGGCCAGGGGAAAACGTTAATCTCAGGGAAAAGGTTAGGCAAGAGGAAAGGTTAGGCCTGGGGAAAACGTTAGCACTGGGGAAAACGTTAGCCCAGGGGAAAGGTTTCAGCCAGGGAAAAGCTTAGGACAGGAGAAGAGTTTAGGCCAGGGAAAAAGGTTAAGCCAGGGGAAAGGTTTAATCCTAAGAAAAGGTTATGTGAGCCAAAATGTTTGGCTAGGTGAAAACCTCAAACTAGGGAAAAAGTTAGGGCCAAGGAAAAAGGTAAGGCTATGTAAAAATGTTAGGCCAGGGGAAAAGGCTAGGCTCGGGGAAAGGTTAGGCTAAGGGAAAGCAGTAAGCTAAGGGCAAAGGTGAGGTTACTGGAAAAATTTTAGGTAAGATGAAGAGGTTAGGTGATGGGAAATGGTTATGTTTGAGAAATGTGTTGGGCCCCCCAGCCTTTGTCTTCAAACATGGCCCCTCAGCCTTTGCCTTCCAGACCTGGCCCCCAAACCCTACTATATCTAGTTTTGGTCCTTCAGCATTTGCCTTATAGGCCTGGCCTTGAACCTTTCTCGTTTTAGTTTAGGCCCCCTAGCCTTTGTCTTCTAGGCCTGCCCCCCCAAACCTTGCCTTCCAGGCCTTGCTCTGAACACTGTGTTCCAGGATTGCTCCCTCCCCCAGCCTCTTCCTTCCAGACCTGATTCTCCCTACCTTTGCCTGACAGGCCTTGCCCTGAGCACTTCGCTTTCCAGGATTGGCCCCTCTCCCTTTGCCTTCCAGACATGACTCTTGAACCGTTCTCGTTCCCATTATGGTCCCCCCGCCTATGCCTTCCAGACATAGCCCCATACCCTTCTCCTTCTAGTTTTGGCCCCCAGCCTTTGCCTTCCAGTCTTGGTCGCGAACCCTTCTCATTCTAGTTTTGGCCTCTAGCCTTTGCCTTCCAGGCCTGGCCCTGAACCCTTCTCTTTCCAGTTTCTCCTCACCCCCCGAGCTTTCCCTTCCAGGCCTGGCCCCAACATGTTTCCCTTCCAATTTCGGCCTGCGCCGACCACCAGCCTTAGCCTTTCCAGACTTGACCCCAACAATTCTTTTTCCAGTTTTAGCCCCCCACCCTTTGCCTTCCAAGAGTGGCCCGAACCCTTCTCGTATCAGCTTTTTCCCCTGCTCAAGCTTTACCTACTAGGCCTGTCCTCAGACCCCTATCATTCCAGTTTTGTCCACACAGCCTGTGCCTTCCAGGCTTGGCTACAATCCCTTCTCTATGCAGTTTTGGACCCCTCCAGCATTTGCTTTCGAGACCTGACCCTGAACCCTTCTCTTTCCAGTTTTGGCACCCCAGCCTTTGCTTTCCAGACCTGCTCCCCCAGCCTTTACCTGACAGGTCTGGCCTCGAATCCTCATTCCACTTTTGGACAACCAACCTTTGTCTTCCAGACCTGGGCCCCCCAAACTTTCCTTCTAGGCCTGGCACTGAACCGTTCTTGTTCCAGTTTTGTCCCCCAACCCTTGCCCTTCCAGGCCTGGCTCCAAACTCTTCTATTTCCAGTTTTGGTCCCAGGGGGTTTATCTTCCAGTCCTGGCCCTGAACACTTCTCCTTGCAGTTTTTGCCCCTAGCCTTTGCTTTACCAGCTTGTCCTAAACCCGACTCATTCAGGTTTGGTCCCCCAGCCTATGCCTTCCAGGCTTGGTCCTCAACCTTCCTCGTTTAAGTTAGGCCCCACATAGTTTTGCCTACTAGACCTGTGCCCAGACCCTTCTCACTCCGGTTTTGTCACCCGGCCTTTGCCTTCCAGGTCTGCCTCTGATCCCTTCTCTATCCAGTTTTGGACCCTCAGCATTTGCTTTCCAAGCCTACCCCGGAACGCTTAGCTTTCCTGTTTTGGCTCCCCAGCCTATGCCTTCAAGGCTTGACCATGAACTCCTCTCTTTCTAGTTTTGCCTCCCTCCCCAGCCTATGCTTTCAAGGCAGGGTACCAAACCCTTCTCGTTCCAGTTATGCCCCCTCCCGCCACCCCAGCCTTTGCCTTCCAAGCCTGAGCCCGAACCCTTCTCGTTTCACTTTTAACACCCCCTCCCCTGCCCTGATTGCTTTCCAGGCCTGTCCTTGAACCCTTCTCTTTCCAGTTTTGCCACCGCCCCAGCCTTTGCATTCCAGGCCTGGACCCCAAACCCTTCTCGTTTCAGTTTTGTCCCCCCAGGGCTTGCCTTACAGGCCTAACCCCAACCCGCCCATCGCTTTGCCTTCCAAGCTAGGCCCAGACCCCTTCTCTTTCCAGTTTTGGTCCCCACCCTTTGCTTTCCAGGCCTGTCCCTGAACACTTCTAATTCCAGTTTTGACCCATGAACCTTTGCCTTCCAGGCTTGGCCCTGAACCCTTCTGTTTCCATTTTGGTCCCCCTTAGCCTTTCCTTTGAAAGAGCTAGCCCAAGGGAAATGGAAAGACTAGGGAAAAATGTTAGGGTCAGGGAAAATTTTAGGCTCAGGGAAAAGGGTGGACAAGGGGAAAAGGATAAGCAAGGAGAAAATGTTAGGCTAAGGGAAAAGTTAGTTTAGGGGAAAGGTTACGCTAGGGGAAAAGGTTAGGCCAGAGGAAAATGTTAGGCCAGAGGAAAAGATTACATGATGGGAAATCTTAGGCCAGGGGAAAAAACTGGCAAAGGAAACGTTTCAGCCAGGGAAAAACTTAGGCCAGGGGAAAAGGTTAGTCCAGGGGACAAGGTTACGCTAGGAGATGAGTTTAAGTCAGGGAAATGGTTATGCTAGTGGAATAACGTAGGCCAGGGAAATAGGTTGGGCCTGGGGAAAATGTTAGGACAGGAAAAAGCTTATGCCAGGCAAAAAGGTCAGGCCACGGGAAAAGGTTATCAGTGAAAGGATTATGCTAGGGGAAATGATTTGGCTGGAGAAAAGGTTAGGCAATGGGAAATGGTTAAGTTCGAGGAAAGATAAGTCTAGGGGAAAAGGTCAGGCTTTGTGGAAAAGGTTAAGACCAGGAAAAAGGTTAAGCTAAAGGAAATGGCTAGGCTAGGGTGAAATGTTAGGCTATGGGCAATGGTTAGGATAGGGGAAAGGTTAGGCATGGGCAAAAGTTAGACTAAGGAAAAAAGCTCGGCAACGTTTAAAGATTAGGTCTGGGGAAAAGCTTAGGTTAGAAAAAAGCATTAGACTAGTGGAAAGGTTGTGCTAGCGGGAAAGGTTAGAATGGGGGAAAAGTTAAGGCTAAGGGAAAAAGTTAGGCTAGGAGAACAGGCTAGACTAGGGAAAATGGTTAGGCTAGGGGACAAAGTTAGGCATGGGTAAAAGTTTAACCCGGGGTAAAGGTAACTGTCGGGGAAAAGGTTTGGCTAGGGGAAAAGGTTAGGCTAGGAGAAAAGGTTCGACTCTAGGAAAGGTTGTGCTTAGAGTAAAGGTTAGGTTTGGAGAATTAGCTGAGGCTAGGAGAAAACGTTAGGAAAGGGGAAAAGTTTTGACATGGGGAAAGCTTAGCCAGAGGAAAACGTATGGCCACGGGAAAAGGTTAATGCAGGGCAAAAGCGTAGGCTACTGGAAAGGGTCAGGCTAGGGGAAAAGGTTACGGTAAGGAAAAGGTTACTCTAGGAAACACGTTTAAGCTAGGGGAAAAGATTAGGCTAAGGGATATGGTTAGGCCATGGGAAAAGGGTAGGCCAGGGGAAAAGATCAGATCATGGGAAAAGGTTATCAGTGAAAAGGTTATGATGGGGGAAAAGATTAGGCTAGGGGAAAAGGTTAGGCTGTGGGAAATAGTTGGGTTAGGGGAAAGGTAAGGCAAGGGGAAAATGTTAGGAGAGGAAAAAGCTTAGGCCAGACAAAAAAGTCAAGCCACGGGAAAAGGTTATCAGTGCAAGGGTTATCCTAGGGGAAATGATTAGCCTGGGGAGAAGGTTAGGCAATGGGAATTGGTTAAGTTCGAGGAAAGATAAGACTAGGGGAAACGGTCAGGTTTTGGAAAAAGGTTAAGATGAGGAAATAGGTTAAGCTAAAGGAAATGGCTGGCTAGGGTGAAAGGTTAGGCTATGGGCAATGGTTAGGATAGGGGAAAGGTTAGGCATGGGCAAAAGTTAGTCTAAGGAAAAAAGCTAGGCAACGTTTAAAGATTAGGTCTGGAGAAAAGCTTAGGTCAGAAAAAAGCATTCTATTCTATTCTATTATTCTATTGGAAAGGTTGTGCTAGCGGGAAAGGTTAGAATGGGGAAAGGTTACGACTAAGGGTCAAAGTTAGGCTAGGGGAACAGGCTAGGCTAGGGGAAAAGGTTAGGCTAAGGGCTATGGTTAGGCCATGGTAAAAGGGTAAGCCAGGGGAAAAGATCAGACCATGGGAAAAGGTTATCAGTGAAAAAGTTATAATGGTGGAAATGATTAGGCTAAGGCAAAAGGTTAGGGTGTGGGGAATAGTTGGGTTAGGGGAAAGGTTAGGCAAGGGGAAAACATTACAGCAGGGAAATGTTTAAACCAGGAAAAAGCTTAGGCCAGGGGAAAATGTTAGGCCGTGGAAAACTTTAAGCCTGGGAAAAGGTCATGCTAGAGGAAAAGGTTACAGTAGGGGCCAATGTTACGCTGGGGGAAACAGTTAAGCCAGTGGAAAGCTTTAGGCCAGGGGAAACTGTTAAGCCAGGGGAAAAGCTTAGGCTACTGGAAAGGGTAAGGCTAGGGGAAAAGGTCAGGCTTTTGGGAAAAGGTTTGGCTAAGGAAAAGGTTACTTCAGGGAAAAAGGTTAAACTAGGAAAAAGATTAGGCTAAGGGTCATGGGAAAGGTTTAAGCCAGGGGAAAAGGTAAGACCATGGGTAAAGTTTATCAGTGAAAACGTTATGATAGGGGAAATGATTAGGCCAGGGGAGAACCTTAGGCCAGGAGAAAAAGTTAGGCCAGGGGAAAAGCTTAGGCTACTGGGAAGGGTCAGGCTTTGGGGAAAAGTTTAAGACTGGGAAAAGAATGAAGCTTGGGGAAATGGTTAGGCTAAAGGAAAAAGGTGAGACTATGGGAAATAGGTTAAAGGAAAGTTTAGGCTAGGAGAAATGTTTAGGGTATGGGAAAGGTTAGGCATGGGCAAAGGTTTGGCTACAGGAAAAGGCTAGGCAATGTTTAAGGATTAGGTTAGGGGAAAAGGTTACTTTAGGAGAAAGTGTTAGGTTGGCAGAAAGGTTGGACTAAGGGAAAAGATTGGAATAGGGGAAAAATTAAAGATAGTGGATAAAGGCTAGGTGAAAAAGGCTAGGCTATGGGAAAAGGTTAGACAAGGGGAAAAGCTTAAGGCAGGGTAAAGGTTATTGTATGGGAAAAGGTTTGACCAGGAGAAAAGGTAAGTCTCTAGGAAAGATTAGGCTAGGAGTAAAGGTTAGGTTAGGGTAATTAGCTGAGGCTTGGGGAAAAGGCGGAAAGATTAGGACAAGGTTTTGCCCTGGGCAAAAGCTTAGGCTATGGTAAATGGTCAGGCTGAGTTAAAAGGTCAGGTATGGGAAAAAGGTTAGGCTGAGGGAAAAGGCTACACCAGGGGAAAAGATTAGGCAAGGGGGAAATAGTCTAAGGGAAAGATTAGGTTGGGCAAAAGCTTTGGCAAGGGGAAAACATTATTCCAGGTGAAGTGGTAATGGTAGGGGAAAAAGTATTGCCAGGGGAAAGGTTTAGGCTACAGGAAGAGGTTAGGAAAGGGGACAAGGTTAGGCCAGGAGAAAATTTAGTACAGGGAAAAACGTAGGCCAGGGGAAATGGTTTAGGCCAGGGAGATGGTTGAGCTTGGTGTAAATGTTAGGTTAGGGAAAATCTTTAGACGTGGAGAAAGAGTTAGGCAGGGGAAAAAGGTTAGGCTAGGAGAAAAGGCTAAGCCTGGGAAAATGGTAAGGCTAGGGGAAAAGGTTAACCTAGGGGAAAGAATAGTCTAGGGAAAACGTTAGGCTGCGGGAAAACATTAGGATTGGGAAAAAGCTTAGGCCAAGAGAGAAGGTAGGCCAGGGGAAAAGGTTAGGCCACAGGAAGAGGTTATTCTTAAGGAAAAGGTTAGGCCAGGGAGAAAGATAGACTAGGGCAAAAATTAACCTCAGGGAAAAGATTAGGCAAGGGGGAAAGGTAAGGCTTCGGGAAAACGTGAGGCTCAAGGAAAAGGTTAGGTAGGAAGAAAAGGTTAGGTGAGGTGAAAAGGTCAGGCCAGGGAAAAATCTTAGACAAGGGTAAAAGATTAGGTCAGGGGAAAAGCTTAGGCCGGGGGGAAATGTAAGGCTAAGGCAAAAGGTTAGGCCAAGAGAAAAGCTTAAGCTAGCGGAAAAGCTTAGGCCGGAGGAAAAGGTTAGGAAAGGGAAAATGGTTATGCTAGGGCAAAGATTAGGTTAGGTGGAAGGTTTGGCAATGGGAAAACATTAGGCCAAGGCAAAGGTTATGTTAGGGGAAAAAGTATGGCTAGGAGAAAAGGTAAAGCTATGGGAAAAGGTTTTGCCAGGGAAAAGCTTGGCCAGGGTAAAACGTTAGGCCGGGGCAGAAGTTTAGGTCCGGGGAAAACGTTAGGCTAGCAGAAAAGGATAAGGTCAGGGGAAAAGGTTAAGTTAGGGCTAAAAGTTAGTTCGGGGCAAAAGGTTTGGCAAGGAAAAATGGTTAAGCTAGGGGAAAGGGTTAGGCCAGGGGACAAGGTTAGGCTAGGGGAAAAGCTTAAGCTAGGGGAAAGTTTAAGCTTGGTTTAAGGTTCGGCAAGGGGAAAACATTAGGCCGGGGGAAAGGTTTATGGTAGGGGAAAACCTATGGCTAGGGGAAAATGTTAGGTTAAGGGAAAAGGTTAGGCTAGGGGAAAGCTTAGGCCAGGGGGAAAGGGTAGGTCGTGTAAAAGGGTAGGCTGGGGGAAAAGTTAGGCCAGAGGAAAAGGTTAGACCTGGGGAAAAGGTTAGCCTAGGGGAAAGATTCGACTAAGGGTTACCATGGACTAAGGGAAAATATTAGGTCAAGGGAAAGGTTTAGGCTAGGGGAAAAGTTTATGTTAGGGGAAAAGGTACGTCTAGGGGCAAGATTACACTCGGGGCAAGATTAGATTTGGGAAAACAGGCTGGATGGAAATATTAGGATAGGGGAAAAGCATAGGCCATGGAAAAATGGTATGCCAGGGGACGAGGTTAGGCCAAGAGAAAAAATTAACCCAGGGAGAAAGTTAGGCTGGGGGAAGAGGTAAGGCTAAGGGAAATGGAAAGGCCATGGGAAAACGTTTAGCTCAGGGAAAAGGTTAGGCAAGAGGAAAGGTTAGGCCTGGGGAAAAAAGTAGCCCAGGAGACAGGTTTCAGCCAGGGAAAAGCATAGTACAGGAGAAAAGTTTAGGCCAGCTAGAAAGGTTAAGCCAGGGGAAAGGTTTAATCCTAAGAAAAGTTTATCCTTGGGGAAAGGGTGGCTAGGTGAAAACCTCAGATCAGGGAAAAGGTTAGGGTCAAGGAAAAAGGTAAGGCTATGTGAAAAGGTTAGGCCAGGGGAAAGGGTTAGTCTAGGGGAAAGGTTAAGCTAAGGGAAACCATTAGGTTAGGGGAAAAGGTGAGGTTACTGGAAAAAAATTAGGTAAGAGGAAAAGGTTAGGTAATGGGAAATGGTTATGTTAGGGGAAAGTGTTGGGCCTGCTAGCCTTTGTCTTCAAACATGGCCCTGAACCTTACTCTTTCCAGATTTGGCCCCCCAGCCTTTGCCTTCCAGACCTGGCCCCAAACCCTTCTCTATCTAGTTTTGGTCCCCCAGCATTGCCTTATAGGCCAGGCATTGAACCTTTCTCATTCCAGTTTTGGCCCCCTAGCCTTTGTATTCTAGGCCTGACCCTCCAAATCATGCCTTCCAGGCCTTGCTCTGAACACTGTGTTCCAGGATTGCCCCCTCCCGCAGCCTATGCCTTCCAGACCTAGTCCCGTGTCCTTCTCATTCTAGTTTTGGCCCCCAGCCTTTGCCTTCCAGGCCTGGCCCTGAACCCTTCTCTTTCCAGTATCTCCTCACTCCTCGACCTTTGCCTTCCAGGTCTGGCCGCAATCTGTTCCCCTTCCAGTTTTGGCCCCGCCACCGCCCCCTCCCCCCCACCAGCCTTTGACTTTGCAGACCTGGGCCCAAACACTTCTCTTTCCAGTTTTAGCCCCCCAGCCTTTGCCTTCCAAGAGTGGCCCTGAACCCTTCTCGCTTTAGTTACATCCCGCCCCCAAGTTAGGCCTACTAGGCCTGTCCCCAGACCCCTATCATTCCAGTTTTGTCCCCCCAGCCTGTGCCTTCCAGGCTTGGCTACGATCACTTCTCTATCCAGTTTTCGGCCCCCCAGCATTCGCTTTCCAGACCTGACCCCGAACCCTTCTCTTTCCAGTTTTGGTGCCCCAGGCTTTGCTTTCCAGACCTGGTCCCCCACCCTTTGCCTGACAGGTCTAGCCTCGAATCCTTCTCATTCCACTTTTGGCCCACCAGTCTTTGTCTTCCAGACCTGGGCCCCCCAAACATTCCTTGTAGGCCAGGCACTGAACTCTTCTTGTTCCAGTTTTGGCCCCCCAGCCTTGCCCTTCCAGGCCTGGTTCCAAACTCTTCTACTTCAGGTTAAGCTCAGGGAAATGATTACGCAAGGGGGAAGGGTTAGGCTAGGGGAAATGGTTAGACCAGGGGAAAAGATTAAGCCAGGAAAAACATAGGTCGTGGAAAAAGTTAGGCCAGGGGAAAAGGACAGGCAAGGGGAAATGGTAAGGCTTGGGGGAAAACTGAGGCTCAAGGTAAAGGTTAGGTAGGAAGAAAAGGTTAGGTGAGATGAAAAGGTCAGGCCAGGGGAAAATCTTAGACCAGGGTAAAAGGTTAGGTCAGGTGAAAGGCTTAGACCGGGGGAAAATGTACGCCTAGGGCAAAAGGTTAGGCCAGGAGAAAAGGTTAAGCTAGGGGGAAAGCTTAGGCCAGAGGAAAAGGTTAGGCAAGGGGAAATGGTTATGCCAGGGCAAAGATTAGCTTATCCAGAAAGTTTGGCAATGGGAAAACATTAAGCCAAGGTAAAGGTTAGGCTAGCGGAAAATGTTAAACAAGGGAGAAGGTTGGGCTTGGTGTAAATGTTAGGTTAGAGGAAAGGTTTAGGCTAGGGGAAAGAGTTAGGTGGGAGGAAAAAGGATAGGTTAGGGAAAAAGGTTTAGCCTGGTCAAATAGTAAGGCTAGGGGAAAAGGTTACTCTAGGGGAAAGAGTAGACTAAGGGAAATGTTAGGCTAGGAGAAAACATTAGGCTAGGGGAAAAGAGTAGGTCAGGGGAAAAGGTTAAGGTAGGGGAAAAAGTTAGACCAGAGGAAAAAGTTTGTCAAGGGAAAATGGTTAAGCTAGGGGAAAGGCTTAGGCCAGGGGACAAGGCGAGGCTAGGGGAAAAGGTTAAGGTAGGGGAAAGTTTGAGCTTGGTGTAAGGTTCAGCAAGATGAAAACATTAGGCCTGGGGAAAGGTTTATGGTAGGGGAAAAGGTATGGCTAGGGGAAATGGTTAAGCTATGGGAAAAGCTTTGGCCAGGGATGAGCTTGGCCAGGGTAAAACGTTAGGCTAGGGGAGAAGTTTAGGTCCGGAGAAAAGGTTAGGCTAGCGGAAATGGTTAAAGAAGGGTAAAGGTTGGGCTTGGTGTAAATGTTAGGTTAGAGGAAAGGTTTAGGCTAGGGGAAAGAGTTAGGTGGGAGGAAAATGATAGGTTAGGGAAAAAGGCTAAGCTTTGTAAAATAGTAAGGCTAGGGGAAAAGGTTACTCTAGGGGAAAGAGTAGATGAGGGAAATGTTAGGCTAGGAGAAAACATTAGGCTAGGGGAAAAGAGTAGGTTAGGGGAAAAGGTTAAGGGAGGGGAAAAAGTTAGACTAGGGGAAACAGTTAGGCAAGGTGAAATGGTTAAGCTAGGGAAAAGGATTAGGCCAGGGGACAAGGTTAGGCTAGGGGAAAAGGTTAAACTAGGGGAAAGTTTAAGCTTGGTGTAAGGTTTGGCAAGGTGATAACATTAGGCCACGGGAAAGATTTATGGTAGGGGAAATAATAATGTTGGTATTTGTTTAGTGCTTACTATGTGCAGAGCACTGTTCTAAGCGCTGGGGTAGACTCAAGGGAATCAGGTTGTCCCACGTGGGGCTCACAGTCTTAATCCCCATTTTACAGATGAGGTAACTGAGGCAAAGAGAAGTTAAGTGACTTGCCCAAAGTCACCCAGCTTACAAGTGGCAGAGCCGGGATTTGAACCCATGGCTAGGGGAAAATGTTAGGTAAAGGGAAAAGGTTAGGCTAGGGGAAAGCTTAGGCCAGGGGCAAAGGCTAGGTCGGGGAAAAGGGTAGGCTGCTTAAAAAGGTTAGGCCAGGTGAAAAGGTTAGGGCAGAGGAAAAGGTTAGGCCCAGGGAAAAGGTTAGCCTAGGGGAAAGATTAGACTAAGGATACTTTAGACTAAGGGAAAACATTAGGTTAAAGGAAAGGTTTAGGCTAGGGGAAAAGGTTAGGTTAGGGGAAAAGGTAAGTCTAGGGGCAAGATTAGACTCAGGGCAAGATTAGATTTGGGAAATCGTTAGGCTGGGGCCAACATTAGGATAGGGGACAAGCATATGCCATAGAAAAATGGCAGGCCAGGGGAAGCAGTTGGGCCAAGAGAAAAAAATTAGCCCAGGGAGAAAGTTAGGCTGGGGAAAAAGGTTAAGCCAGGGGAAAAGTTTAACCCTAAGAAATGGTTATGTGAGCGGAAAGGTTTGGCTAGGTGAAAACCTCAGACCAGGGAGAACGTTAGGGCCAAGGAAAACGGTAAGGCTATGTGAAAAAGTTAGGCCAGGGGAAAAGGTTAGACTAGGAGAAAGGTTAGGCTAAGGGAAAGGTTAGGCTAAGGGAAAGGCTAGGGGAAAAGGTAAGGCTACATGAAAAATTTTAGGTAAGAAGAAAAGGTTAGGTGATGGGAAATGCTTATGTTAAGGGAAAGTGTTGGGCCCCCCAGTCTTTGTCTTCAAACATGGCCCTGAACCTTACTCTTTCCAGATTTGGCCCCCCAACCTTTGTCTTCAACACCTGGCCCCAAACCCTCCTCTATCTAGTTTTGGTTCCCCAGCATTTGCCTTATAGGCCTGGCCTTGAACCTTTCTCCTTCCAGTTTGGCCCCCTAGCCTTTGTCTTCTAGGCCTGACCCCCCAAACCTTGCCTTCCAGGCCTTGCTCTGAACACTCTGTTCCGGGATTGGCCCCTCTCTCTTTGCCTTCCAGGCAAGACTCTGAACCCTTCTCGTTCCGATTATGGTCCCCCAGCCTATGCCTTCCAGACCTAGCCCTGTACCCTTTTCCTTTTAGTTTAGGCACCCAGATTTTGTCTTCCAGTCTTGGTCCCGAAGCCGCCTCATTCTAGGTTTGGCCCCCAGCCTTTGCCTTCCAGGCCTGGCCATGAACCCTTCTCTTCCCAGTTTCTCCTCATCCCCCGACCTTTCCCTTCCAGGTCTGGCCCCAAACTGTACCCCTTCCAGTTTTGCCCCCAGCCCCCCGCCAGCCTTAGCCTTTCCAGACCTGGCCCCGAACACCTCTCTTTCCAGTTTTAGCGCCCCAGCCTTTGCCTTACAAGAGTGGCCCCGAACCCTTCTCGTTTCAGTTTTGCCCCCCCGCCCCCAAGCTTTGCCTACTAGGCCTGTCCACAGACACCTTTCATTCCAGTTTTGTCCCCCCAGCCTGTGCCTTCCAGGCTTGGCTCCGATCCCTTCTCTATCCAGTTTTGGACCGCCCCCCCCGCCAGCATGTGCTTTCCAGACCTGACCCCGAACCCTTCTCCTTCCAGTTTTGGCGCCCTAGTCTTTGCTTTCCAGATCTGGCCCCCCAGGCTTTGCTGGACAGGTCTGAACCCGAATCCTTCTCATTTCACTTTTGGCCAACCAGCCCTTGTCTTCCAGACCTGGGCCCCCAACTTTTCTTTCTAGGCCTGGCACTGAACCGGTCTTGTTCCAGCTTTGGCCCCCAGCCTTACCCTTCCAGGCCTGGCTCCAAACTCTTCTATTTCCAGTTTTGGTCCCAGAGGTTTTACCTTCCAGTCCTGGCCCTGAACACTTCTCTTTCCAGTTGTTGCCCCTAGCCTTTGTTTTACAAGCCTGTCCTAAGCCTGTCTCATCCAGGTTTGGTCCCCCAGCCTATGCCTTTCAGGCTTGGTCCTCAACCTTTCTCGTTTCAGTTTTGCCCCCCGCAGGCTTTGCCTACTAGACCTGTACCCAGAGCCCTCTCACTCCAGTTTTGTCACCCTGGCCTTTGCCTTACAGGCCTGGCTCCGTTCCCTTCTCTATCCAGTTTAGGATCCCTAGCATTTGCTTTCCAGTCCTTCCCCGGAAAGCTTAGCTTTCCTGTTTTGTCTCCCCAGCCTATGACTTCAAGGCTTGACCATGAACTCCTCTCTTTCTAGTTTTGCCCCCCTCCCCAGCCTATGCTTTCCAGGCGGGGTTCCAAACCCTTCTCGTTCCAGTTATACGCCCCCCCCCCAGCCTTAGCCTTCCAGGCCTGGACCCGAACCCTTCTCGTTTCACTTTCTTTTCACGCCCCCTCTCCCTGCCCAGATCGCCTTCCAGGCCTGGCCCTGAACCCTTCTCTTTCTCGTTTGCCACGCCCCCAGCCTTTGCCTTCCAGGCCTGGACCCCAAACCCTTCTCGTTTCAGTTTTGTCCCCTCAGGGCTTGCCTTACAGGCCTAACCCGCCCTCCTCCCCCCATCGCCTTGTCTTCCAGGCTAGGCACAGAACCCTTATCATTCCAGTTTTGGTCCCCACCCGTTGCTTTCCAGGCCTGGCCCTGAACACGTCTAATTCCAGTTTTGGCCCCTGAGCCTTTGCCTTCCAGGATTGGCCCTGAACCCTTTTGTTTCCATTTTGGTTCCCCTTAGCCTTTCCTTTGAGAGAGTTAGGCCAAGGGAAATGGAAAGGCTACGGAAAAAGGTTAGGGTCAGGGAAAATGTTAGGCTCAGGGAAAAGGTTGGACAAGGGGAAAAGGTTAGGCAAGGAGAAAATGTTAGGCAAATGGAAACGTTAGTCTAGGGGAAAGGTTAGGCTAGGGGAAAAGGTTAGGCCAGAAGAAAAGGTTAGGCCAGAGGAAAAGATTACATGATGGGCAATCTTAGGCCAGGGGAAAAAGATGGCAAGGGAAATGTTTGAGCCAGGGAAAAGCTTAGGCCAGGGGAAGAGGTTAGTCCAGGGGACAAGGTTAGGCCAGGGGATGAGTTTATGTCAGTGAAAAGGTTATGCTAGTGGAAAAACATTGGCCAGGGGAATAGGTTGGGCCTGGGAAAATGTTAGGAGAGGAAAAAGCTTAAGCCAGACAAAAAGGTCAGGCCACGGGAAAAGGTTATCAGTGCAAGGGTTATGCTTAGGGGAAAGGTTAGGCAATGGGAAATGGTTAAATTCGAAGTAAGATAAGACTAGGGGAAAAGGTCAGGCTTTGGGGAAAAGGTTAAGACCAGGAAAAAGGTTAAGCTAAAGGAAATGGCTAGGCGAGGGTGAAAGTTTAGGCTATGGGCAATGGTTAGGATAGGAGAAAGGTTAGGCATGGGCAAAATTTAGACTAAGGAAAAAAGCTAGGCAACGTTTAAAGATTAGGTCTGGGGAAAAGCTTAGGTTAGAAAAAAGCATTAGACTAGTGGAAAGGTTGTACTAGCGGGAAAGGTAAGGATGGGGGAAAAGTTAAAGCTAAGGTAAAAAGTTAGGCTAGGAGAACAGGCTAGGCTAGGGGAAAAGGTGAGGCTAGGGGAAAAGGTTAGGCATGGGGAAAAGTTCAACCCGGGGTCAAAGTAACTGTCGGGGAAAAGCTTTGTCCAGGGGAAAAGGTTCGGCTAGGGGAAAAGTTTAGACTGTAGGAAAGGTTATGCTTGGAGTAAAGGTTAGGTTAGGGGAATTAGCTGAGAGTAGGAGAAAGGTTTAGGCCAGGGGAAAAGGTTTGACATGAGGAAAGGTTAGCCAAAGGAAAACATTAGGCCGGGAAAAGCGTTAATCCAGGCCAAAGGCGTAGGCTATTGGAAAGGATCAGGCTAGTGGAAAAGGTTAAGGTAAGGAAAAGGTTACTCTGCGGAACAAGGTTAAGCTAGGGGAAAAGGTTAGGCCAAGGGATATGGTTAGGCCATGGTAAAAGGGTAAGTCAGGGGAAAAGATCAGACCATGGGAAAAGGTATCAGTGTAAAAGTTATGATGGGGGAAATGATTATGCTAGGGGAAAAGGTTAGGCTGTGGGAACTAGTTGGCTTAGGGGAAAGGTTAGGCAAGGGGAAAACATAATAATAATAATAATGTTGGTATTTGTTAAGCGCTTACTATGTGCCGAGCACTGTTCTAAGCTCTGGGGTAGACATAGGGGAATCAGGTTGTCCCACGTGGGGCTCACAGTCTTAATCCCCATTTTACAGATGAGGGAACTGAGGCACAGAGAAGTTAAGTGACTTGCCCACAGTCACACAGCCGACAAGTGGCAGAGCTGGGATTCGAACTCATGAGCCCTGACTCCAAAGCCCGTGCTCTTTCCACTGAGCCACGCTGCTTCTCCATTACATTACATTACAGCAGGGAAATGTTTAAACCAGGAAAAAGCTTAGGCCAGGGGAAAAGGTTAGGCCAGGGCAAAGGTTCAAGCCTGGGAAAAAGTTCTGCTAGGGGAAAAGGTTATGATAGGGGCCAATGTTAGGCTGGGGGAAACGGTTATGCCAGTGGAAAGCTTTAGGCCAGAGGAAACGGTTAAGTCAGGGGAAAAGCTTAGGCTACTGGAAAGGGTCAGGCTAGGGGAAAAGGTCAGGCTTTTGGGAAAAGGTTTGGCTAAGGAAAAGGTTACTTTAGGGAAAAAGGTTAAACTAGGAAAAAGATTAGGCTAAGGGAAAAGGTAAGGCCATGGGAAAAGGTTAAGCCAGGGGAAAAGGTAAGACCATGGGAAAAGGTTATCAGTGAAAAGGTTATGATAGGGGAAATGATTAGGCCAGGGGAGAACGTTAGGCCAGGAGAAAATGTTAGGCCAGGGGAAAAGCTTAGGCTACTGGGAAGGGTCAGGCTTTGGGGAAAAGTTTAAGACTGGGAAAAGAATGAAGCTAGGGGAAATGGTTAGGCTAAGGGAAAAGGTGAGACTATGGAAAATAGATGAAAGGAAAGATGAGGCTAGGAGAAATGTTTAGGCTATGGGAAAGGTTAGGCATGGGCAAAGGTTAGGCTACAGGAAAAGGCTAGGCAATGTTTAAAGATTAGGTTAGGGGAAAAGGTTAGGTTAGGAGAAAGTGTTAGGTTTGCAGAAATGTTGGGCTGGGGGAAAAGATGGGAATAGGGGAAAAATTAAGGATAGTGGAAAAAGGCCTGTGAAAAAGGCTAGGCTATGGGAAAAGGTTAGACAAGGGAAAAGCTTAAGCCAGGGTAAAGGTTATTGCATAGGAAAAGGTTTGACCAGTGGAAAAGGTTAGTCTCTAGGAAAGGTTAGGCTAGGAATAAAGGTTAGGTTAGGGGAATTAGCTGAGGCTTGGGGAAAAGAAGGAAAAGTAAGGACAAGGTTTTGCCCTGCGCAAAAGCTTAGGCTATGGTAAATGGTCAGGCTGAGTTAAAAGGTCAGGCATGGGGAAAAGGTTAGGCTAGAGGAAAAGGTTAGACCAGGGGGAAAGATTAGGCAAGGGGCAAGTAGGCTAGGGGAACGATTAGGTGGGCAAAAGGTTTGGCAAGGGGAAAACATTAGGTCAGGGGAGAAGATTGTGGTAGGGGATAAGGTTTGGCTACGGGAAAAGGTTAGGCTATGGGAAAAGCTAGACCAGGGGAAGACTTTAGGCCAGGGACCAGTTAGGCCAGGGGAAAAAGTTAGGCAGGGGGAAGACGTTATGCTAGGGGAAAATGCTAGGCCTGGGAAAAAGGTGAGGCTAGGGGAAAAGGTTACGCAATTGGAAAGAGTTAGGCTTTTCAAGGTCAGGTGAGTGGAACAGGCTAAACCTGGGAGAAAGGTAAGCCTAGGGTAAAGGGTTAGGCTAGGGGAAAGATTAGATTAGGAGAAAAGTTAGGCTAGGGAAAAGGGAAGGCTAGGGGAAAGGGTGGGAAAGGGAAAAGATTAGACTATGGGGAAACGTTAGGCCAGGGGAAAAGTTTAGGCCAGGGGACAAGGTTAGGCCAGGCGAAGACATTAGGCTATGGGAAAGATTAGGCTAAGGGAAACCATTAGCCTAGGGAAAAAATTTAGGCTAGGAGAAAGGTTTAGGCTAGGTGAAACGGTTAGTCTGGGGTAAAAGCTTAGTCCAGGGAGAAAGTTAGGCCAGGGGAATAGCTAAGGTTAGGCAAAAATTTCAGGCTTGGGGAAAACGTTATGCTCAGGGTAAAGGTTAGGCAAGGAGAAAAGTTTTGTCTAGGGGAAAAGATTAGACCTGGGACAAGGTTCAGCAAGGGGAATTGGTTAGGCCAGGGGAAAGATTAGGCTAGACAAAAGGTTTGGCAAGGGGAAAAACATAAGGCCAGGCGAAACGGTTACGTTAGAGGAAAAAGTATGGCCAGGGGAAAAGGTTAGGCCAGGAGAAACGTTTAGGCTACAGGAAGATGTTAGGAAAGTGGACAAGGTTAGGCCAGGAGAAAAGCTTAGTTCAGGGAACAGCTTAGGCCAGGGGAAATGGTTTAGGCCAGGGAGACAGTTGGGCTTGGTTTAAATGTTAGGTTTGGGAAAATCTTTAGGCTCGGGGTAAGATTTAGGCAGGGGAAAAAGATTAGGCTAAGAGAAAAGGCTAAGCCTGGGAAAATGGTAAGGCTAGGGGAAGAGGTTAGCCTAGGGGAAAGAATAGACTAGGGAAAACGTTAGGATAGGGGAAAACATTAGGATTGGGGAAAAGCTTAGGCCAAGAGAGAAGGTAGGCCAGGGGGAAAGGTTAGGCCACAGGAAGAGGTTAGGCTAAGGGAAAAGGTCAGGCAAGGGGAAAAGATAAGGCTTGGGGAAAACGTGATGCTCAAGGAAAAGGTTAGGTAGGAAGAAAAGGTTAGGGGAGGTGAAAAGGTCAGGCCAGGGGAAAATCTTAGACCAGGGTAAAAGGTTAGGTCAGGGGAAAAGGCTAGGCTAGGGGAAAAGCTTAGGCCAGAGGAAAAGGTTAGGCAAGGGGAAATGGTTATGCTAGGGCAAAGATTAGGTTAGGCGGAAGGTTTGGCAATGGGAAAACATTAGGCCAATGAAAAGGTTATGTTAGGGGAAAAGGTATGGCTAGGGGAAAAGGCTAAGCTAGGGGAAAAGGTTTGGCCAAGGAACAGCTTGGCCAGGGTAAAACGTTAGGCCGGGGGAGAAGTTTAGGTCCGGCGAAAAGGTTAGGCTGGCGGAAAAGGTTAAACAAGGGAGAAGGTTGGGCTTGGTGTAAATGTTAGGCTAGAGGAAAGGCTTAGGGTAGGGGAAAGAGTTAGGCGGGAGGAAAAGGATAGGTTAGGGGAAAAGGCTAAGCCTGGTAAAATGGTAAGGCTAGGGGAAACGGTTACTCTAGGGGAAAGAGTAGACTAAGGGAAATGTTAGGCTAGGAGAAAACATTAGGGTAGGGGAAAAGAGTAGGTCAGGGGAAAAGGTTAAGGTAGGGGAAAAAGTTAGACCAGGGGAAAAAGTTTGGCAAGGGAAAATGGTTAAGGTAGGGGAAAGGGTTAGGCCAGGGGACAAGGTGAGGCTAGGGGAAAAGGTTAAGCTAGGGGAAAGTGTAAGCTTGGTGTAAGGTTCGGCAAGGGGAAAATATTAGGCCAGGGGAAAGGTTCATAGTAGGGGAAAAGGTATGGCTAGGGGAAAATGTTAGGTTAAGGGAAAAGGTTAGGCTAGGGGAAAGTTTAGGCCAGGGGCAAAGGGTAGGGTGAGGAAAAGGGTAGGCTGGAGAAATAGGTTAGGCCAGGTGAAAAGTTTAGGCCAGAGTAAAAGGTTAGACCAGGGGAAAACGTTAGGCTACGGGAAGGATTAGACTAAGGGATACCTTAGACTAAGGGAAAACATTAGGCTAAGGGAAAGGTTTAGGCTAGGGGAAAAGGTTAGGTTAGGAGAAAAGGTAAGTCTAGGGGCAGGACTAGACTCGGGACAAGATTAGATTTGGGAAAACGTTAGGCTGGGGGGAAACATTAGGATAGGGGAAAAGCATAGGCCATGGAAAAATGGTAGGCCAGGGGAAGAGGTTAGGCCAAGAGAAAAAATTAGCCGAGGGAGAAAGTTAGGCTGGGGGAAAAGGTAAGGCTAGGGGAAAAGGAAAAGCCAGGGGAAAACCTCAAGCTCAGGGAAAAGGTTAGGTAAGAGGAAAGGTTAGGCTTGGGGAAAAGGTTAGCCCGTGGGAAAGGTTTCAGCCAGGGAAAAGCTTAGGACAGGAGAAAGGTTTAGGCCAGGGAAAAGGGAAAAGTTTAATCCTAAGAAAAGGTTATGTGAGGGGAAAGCTTTGACTAGGTGAAAACCTCAGACCAGGGAAAAAGTTAGGGCCACGGAAAAAGGTAAGGCTATGTGAAAATGTTAGACTAGGGGAAAAGGTTAGGCTAGGGGAAAGGTTAGACTAAGGGAAAGCATTAGGCTAGAGGAAAAGGTGGGATACTGGAAAAATTTTGGGTAAGAGGAAAAGGTTAGGTGATGGGAAATGGTTATGTTAGGGGAAAGAGTTGGGCCCCCCAGCCTTTGTCTTCAAACATCGCCCTGAACCTTACTCTTTCCAGATTTGTCCCCCCAGTCTTTGCCTTCCAGACCTGGCCCCTAACCCTACTCTATCTAGTTTTGGTCCTGCAGCATTTGCCTTAAAGGCCTGGCCTTGAACCTTTCTCGTTCCAGTTTTGGCCCCCTAGCCTTTGTCTTCTAGGCCTGACCCCCCAAACCTTGCCTTCCAGACCTTTCTCTGAACACTGTGTTCCAGGATAGCTTCCTCCCCCAGCCTTTTCCTTCCAGACCTGATTCTCCCTGCCTTTGCCTGACAGGCCTTGCCCTGAACACTTCGTGTTCCAGGATTGGCTCCTCTCCCTTTGCCTTCCAGGTATGACTCTGAAACCTTCCTTTCCTATTATGGTTCCCTAGCCTATACCTTCCAGACCTAGCCCCGTACCCTTCTACTTCGAGTTTTGGCCCCCAGCCTTTGCCTTCCAGTCTTGATCCAGAAGCCTTCTCATTCTAGTTTTGGCCTCCAGGCTGTGCCTTCCAGGCCTGGCCCTGAACCCTTGTCTTTCCAGTTTCTCCTCACATCCTGACCTTTCCCTTCCAGGTCTGGCCTAAACATGTTTCCCTTCCAGTTTCGGCCCGCCCTCCCCCGCCCCCCGCCGCCACCTCCAGCCTTAGCCTTCCAAGAGCTAACCCCCAACACTTCTCTTTCCAGTTTTAGCCCCCCAGCCTTTGCCTTCCTGGAGTGGCCCTGAACCCTTCTCGTTTCAGTTTTGCCCCCCTACCCCCCGACAAGCTTTGCCTACTAGGCCTGTCCTCAGGCTTGGCTCCGATCCCTTCTCTAAGCAGTTTTGGACCCCCCAGAATTTGCTTTCTAGACCTAACCCAGAACCCTTCTCTTTCCAGTTTTGTCGCCCCAACCTTTGCTTTTCAGACCTGGTCCCCCAGCCTTTACCTGATAGGTCTGGCCTCGAATCCTTCTCATTCCACTTTTGGCCAACCAGCCTTTGACTTCCAGACCTGGGCCCCCTATCCTTTCTTTCAAGGTCTGGCACTGAACCAGTCTTGTTCCAGTTTTGGCCACCCAGCGTTAGCATTCCAGGCCTGGCACCAAACTCTTCTATTTCCAGTTTTGGTCCCAGAGGTTTTACCTTCCAGTCCTGGCCCTGAACACTTCTCTTTCCAGTTGTTGCCCCTAGCCTTTGTTTTACAAGCCTGTCCTAAACCCGTCTCATCCATGTTTGGTCCCCCAGCCTATGCCTTCCAGGCTTGGTCCTCCACCTTCTTCGTTTCAGTTTTGCCCCACCAGGTTTTGCCTACTAGACCTGTACCTAGCCCCCTCGCTCTCCGTTTTGTCACCCGGCCTTTGCTTTCCAGGCCTGGCTCCGATCCCTTCTCTATCCAGTTTTGGACACCCAGCATTTGCTTTCCAGGCCTACCCCGGAACGCTTAGCTTTCCTTTTTGGCTCCCCAGCCTTTGCCTTCAAGGCTTGTCCATGAACCCCTCTCTTTCTACTTTTGCCCCCATCCCCAGCCTATGATTTCCAGGCAGGGTTCCAAATCCTGCTCGTTCCAGTTATGTTCCCCCCCACCCCCCGCAGCCTTTGCCTTCCAGACCTGGTCGTGAACTGTTCTCGTTTCACTTTTAAACCCTCCCCTAAGCCCGGATTGCCTTCCAGGCCTGGCCCTGAACTCTTCTCTTTCCAGTTTTGCCACCCCCAGCTTTTGCCTTCCAGGCCTGGACCCCAAACCCTTCTCGTTTCAGTTTTGTCCCCCAAAGCCATGTCTTACAGGCCTAACCCCGCCCCCCCATCGCTTTGCCTTCCAGGCTAGGGCCAGAAGCCTTCTCTTTCCCAGAACACCTCTCTATCCAGTTCGGTCCCACCATTTGCTTTCCAGGCCTGGCCCTGAACACTTCTAATTCCAGTTTTGGCCCCTGAGCCTTTGCCTTCCAGACTTGGCCCTGAACCCTTCTGTTTCCATTTTGGTCCCCCTTAGCCTTTCCTTTGAGAGAGTTAGGCCAAGGGAAATGGAAAGGCTACGGAAAAACGTTAGGGTCAGGGAAAATGTTAGGGTCAGGGAAAAAGTTGGACAAGGGGAAAAGGTTAGGCAAGGAGAAAAGGTTAGGCTAACGGAACCGTTAGAATAAGGGAAAGGTTAGGCTAGGGGAAAAGGTTAGGCCAGAGGAAAAGGTTAGGACAGAGGAAGGTATTACATGATGGGCAATCTTAGGGGAGGGGAAAAAATGGCAGGGGAAAAGTTTGAGCCAGGGAAAAGCTGAGGCCAGGGGAAAAGGTTAGTCCAGGGGACAAGGTTAGGCCAGGGGATGAGTTTAGGTCAGGGAAATGGTTATGCTAGTGGAAAACCGTAGGCCAGGGGAATAGGTTGGGCCTGGGGAAAATGTTAGGAGAGGAAAAAGCTTAGGCCAGGCAAAAAGGTCAGGCCAAAGGAAAAGGTTATCAGTGAAAGGGTTAAGCTAGGAGAAATTATTAGGCTGGGGAAAAGGTTAGGCAATGGGAAATGGTTAAGTTCGAGGAAAGATGAGACTAAGGGAAAAGGTCAGGCTTTGGGGAAAAGGTTAAAACCAGGAAAAAGGTTAAGCTCAAGGAAATGGCTTGCCTAGGGTGAAAGGTTAGGCTACGGGCATTGGGTAGGATAGGGGAAAGGTTAGGCTTGGGCAAAAGTTAGACAAAGGAAAAAAGCTAGGCAACGTTTAAAGATTAGGTCTGGGGAAAAGCTTAGGTTAGAAAAAAGCATTAGACTAGTGTAAAGGTTGTGCTAGTGGGAAAGGTTAGAATGGGGGAAAAGTTAAGGCTAAGGGACAAGGTTAGGCTAGGAGAAAAGGCTAGGCTAGGGGAATAGGTTAGTCTAGGGGAAAGGTTAGGCATGGGGAAATGGTTAACCCCTGGTAAAAGTACCTCTCTGGGAAAAGGTTTGGCCAGGGGAAAAGGTTAGGCTAGGGGAAAAGGTTAGACCCTAGGAAAGGTTATGCTTGGAGTAAAGGTTAGGTTAGGGGAATTAGCTGAGGCTAGGAGAAAAGGTTAGGCCAGGGGAAAGGTTTTGACATGGGGAAAGGTTAGCCAGGGGGAAGCGTTAGGCCAGGGGAAAACGTTAATCCAGAGCAAAGGTATAGGTTACTGGAAAGGGTCAGGCTAGGGGAAAAGGTTTAGGTAAGGAAAAGGTTACTCTGGGGAAAAAGGTTAAGCTTGGGGGAAAGGTTAGGCTAAGGGATATGGTTAGGTCATGGGAAAAGGGTAAGCCAGGGAAAAAGATCAGATCATGGGAAAAGGTTATCAGTGAAAAAGTTATGATGGGGGAAATGATTTGGCTAGGGGAAAAGGTCAGGCTGTGGGAAGTAGTTGGGTTAGGGGAAAGGTTAAGGAAGGGGAAAACATTACAGCAGGGAAATGTTTAAATCAGGAAAAAGCTTAGGCCAGGGGAAAAGGTTAAATGAAGGAAAAGCTTAGGCCAGGGGAAAAGATTAGGCCAGGGGAAAAGTATAAGCTTCGGAAAAGGTTCTGCCAGGGGAAAAGGTTATGGTAGGGGCCAATGTTAGGCTGGGGGAAACCGTTAGGCCAATGGAAAGCTTTAGGCCAGGGGAAACTGTTAAGCCAGGGGAAAACCTTAGGCTACTGCAAAGGGTCAGGCTAGGGGAAAAGGTCAGTCTTTTGGGAGAAGGTTTGGCTAAGGAAAAGGTTACTTTAGGGAAAAAGGTCAAACCAGTATAAAGATTATCAAAAGGGACAAGGTTAAGCTATGGGAAAAGGTTAAGCCAGAGGAAAAGCTAAGACCATGGGAAAACGTTATCAATGAAAAGTTTATGATAGGGGAAATGAATAGGCCAGGGAAGAGCGTTAGTCCAGGAGAAAAAGGTTAGCCAGGGGAAAAGCTTAGGCTAATGGGAAGGGTCAGGCTTTGGGGAAAAGTATAAGACTGGGAAAAGAATTAAGCTAGAGGAAATTGTGAGGCTAAGGGAAAAGCTGAGCCTATGGAAAATAGGTGAAAGGAAAGGTGAGGCTAGGAGAAATGTTTAGGCTATGGGAAAGGTTAGGCATGGGCAAAGGTTAGGCTACAGGAAAAGGCTAGGCAATGTTTAAAGATTAGGTTGGGTAAAAGGTTAGCTTAGGAGCAAGTGTTCGGTTTGTAGAAAGGATGGTTTGGGGGAAAAGATTGGAATAGGGGAAAAATCAAGGATAGTGGAAAAAGGCTAGGTGAAAAAGGCTAGGCTATGGGAAAAGGTTAGACAAGAGGAAAAGCTTAAGCCAGGGTAAAGGTTATTGTATGGGAAAAGTTTGACCAGGAGAAAAGGTTAGTCTCTAGGAAAGGTTAGGCTATTAGTAAAGGTTAGGTTAGGGGAATTAGCTGAGGCTTGGGCAAAAGGGGGAAAGGTTAGGACAAGGTTTTGCCCTAGGCAAAAGCTTAGGCTATGGTAAATGGTCAGGCTTAGTTAAAAGGTCAGACATGGGGAAAGATTAGGCTAGAGGAAAAGGTTAGACCAGGGGAAAAGATTAGGCAAGGGGAAAATAGGCTAGGGGAAACATTAGGTTAGGCAAAAGGTTTGGCAAGGGGAAAACATTAGGCCAGGGCAGAAGGTTGTGGTAGGGGAAAAGGTTAGGCTAGGGGAAAAGGTTAGGCTAGGGGAAAAGCTAGGCCAGGGGAAAACGTTAGGCCAGGGAAACGTTAGGCCAAGGGAATAAGTTAGGCAGGGGGAAGACATTATGCCAGGGGAAAATGCTAAGCCGGGGACAAAGGTGAGGCTAGGGGAAAAGGTTACGCAAGGGGAAAGAGGTAGGCTTTTCAAAGTTAGGTTAGTGGAACAGGCTAAATCTGGAAGAAAAATAAGGCTAGGGGAAAGCGTTAGGCTAGGGGAAATATTAGACTAGGATAAAAGTTAGGCAAGGGGAAAAGGGTAGGCTAGGGGAAAGGGTGGACTCGGGAAAAGATTAGACTATGGGGAAACGTTAGGCCAGGGGAAAGGTTTAGGGCAGGGGACAAGGTTAGGCCAGGGTAAGACGTTAGGCTATGACAAAGATTAGGCTAAGGGAAAACATTAGACTAGGATAATAAATTTAGGCTTGGAGAAAATATTAGGCTAGTTGGAAAAGTTAGGCTAGGGGAAAACGTTAGGCCAGGGAGAAAGTTAGGCCAGGGGAATAGCTAAGGCTAGGCAAAAGGTCAGGCTTGGGGAAAACGTTATGCTCAGGGTAAAGGTTAGGCAAGGAGAAAACATTTGTCTAGGGGAAAAGATTAGACCAGGGGACAAGGTTAAGCAAGGGAAAATGTTTAGGCTAGGGGAAAGATTAGGCTAGGCAAAAGGTTTAGCAAGGTGAAACGGTTACGGAAGGGGGAAAAGTATGGCCAGGGGAAAAGGTTACGCCAAGGGAAAGGTTTAGGCTACAGGAAGAGGTTATGGAAGGGGACAAGGTTAGGCCAGGAGAAAAGCTTAGTACAGGGAAAAACTTAGGCCGGGGGAAATGGTTTAGGCCCCGGAGCCAGGTGGGCTTGGTGTAAATTTTAGGTTAGGGAAAATCATTAGGCTCGGGAAAAGAGTTAGGCGGGGGAAAAAGGTTAAGCTAGGAGAAAAGGCTTAGCCTGGGCAAGTGGTAAGGTGAGGGGAAAAGGTTAGCCTAGGGGAAAGAATAGACTAGGGAAAACGTTAGGCTGGGGGAAAACATTAGGATTTGGGAAAAGCTTAGGCCAAGAGAGAAGGTAGGCCAGGGGAAAAGGTTAAGCCACAGGAAGAGGTTAGGCTAAAGGAAAAGGTTAGGCCAGGAAGAAAGTTAGACTAGGGCAAAGGTTAAGCTCAAGGAAAAAATTAGGCAAGGGGGAAAGGTTAGGCTAGGGTAAATGGTTAGACAAGGGGAAAAGATTAATCCAGGAAATAGCTTAGGTCGGGAAAAAAGTGAGGCCAGGGGAAAAGGTCAGCTAAGGGGGAATGGTAAGTCTTGGGGAAAACGTGAGGCTCAAGGAAAAGGTTAGGTAGGAAGAAAAGGTTAGGTGAGGTGAAAGGATCAGCCCAGGGGAAAATCTTAGACCAGGGTAAAAGGTTAGGTGACCGGAAAGAGTCAATGTAGGGGAAAAGCTTAGGCCAGAGGAAAAGGTTAGGCAAGGGGAAATGGTTATGCTAGGGTAAAGATTAGGTTGGGCGGAAGGTTTGGTAATGGGTAAACATTAGACCAAGGAAAAAGTTATGTTTGGGGAAAAGGTATGGCTAGGGGAAAAGGTTAAAATATGGGAAAAAGTTTGGCCAGGGAAAAGCTTGGCCAGGGTAAAACGTTAGGCCGGGGGGGAAAGGTTTAGGGTGGGGGAAAGAATTAGGCGGGAGGAAAAGGATAGGTTAGGAGAAAAGGCTAAGTTTGGTAAAATAGTAAGGCTAGGGGAAAAGGATTCTCTAGGGGAAGGAGTAGACTAAGGGAAATGTTAGGCTAGGAGAAAACATTAGGCTAGGGGAAAAGAGTAGGTTAGGAGAAAAGGTTAAGGTAGGGGAAAAAGTTAGACCAGGGGAAAAAGTTTGGCAAGGGAAAATGGTTAAGCTAGGGGAAAGTGTTAGGCCAGGGGACAAGGTTTGGCTAGGGGAAAAGGTTAAGCTAGGGGAAAGTTTAAGCTTCGTGTAAGCTTCGGCAAGGGGAAAACATTAGGATGGGGAAAGGTTTATGGTAGGGGAAAAGGTATGGCTAGGGGAAAATGTTAGGTTAAGGAAAAAGGTTAGGCTAGGGGTAAGCTTAGGCCAGGGGGAAAGGGTAGGTCGGGGAAAAGGGTAGGCTGAGGAAAAAGGTTAGGCCAGGTAAAAAGGTTAGGCCAGAGGAAAAGGTTAGGCCAGGGGAAAAGGTTAGCCTACAGGAAAGATTAGACTAAAGGATACCGTAGACTAAGGGAAAATCTTAGCTACTTAGATTAGCAGCTTAGCAGCTACTTAGATGCAAATCTTCGCTACTGCCCCACAGAGACCTCCGCTCTCTCGATCCCATCCGTCTTTCCAATAGCATCTCGCCTCACCTTGCCGCCCTGTCCTCTCTTCCCACTCTCGATGAGCGGGTCTCCGCTCTCAACTCCACCCTCTCTACTCATCTCGACTCTCTCGCCCCCTTTTCCCTCCGCCGCTCTCGCTCCACTAACCCACAGCCCTGGATCACCTCCTCCGTCCGCCTCCTACGCTTCTATGCTCGAGCTGCTGAGCGCTGCTGGCGAAAGTCCAAGCACCAAGCCGACCTCACACACTTCAAATTTATCCTTTCCTGCCTTAACTCTGCCCTCTCCTCCGCCAGGCAAAGCTTCTTCTCCTCCCTCATCGACACCCATGCCCGTCACCCCCGCCGATTGTTCCGGACCTTTAACTCTCTCCTTAGGCCCCCTGTTCCTCCCCCTCCCCCATCTCTCACCCCCAATGATCTGGCCACCTATTTCCTCACGAAAATCAACACGATCAGGTCTGAGCTCCCCAAAGTCACCCCTCCGCCTCTCCCCTCCCCCCCACCAACCCCCTCCCCTACTTTCCCATCCTTCCCTGCAGTATCCTCAGAGGAGATCTCCTCCCTCCTCGCAAGTGCCACCCCCTCCACCTGCGCCTCGGGCCCCATTCCCTCTCACCTTCTTAAAACCATCGCCCCTGCCCTCCTCCCTTCCTTAACTTCTATTTTTAACCACTCAATCTCCAAGGGCTCCTTCCCCTCTGCCTTCAAACATGCCCACGTCTCCCCCATCCTAAAAAAACCCGCTCTTGACCCCACTTCCCCCTCCAGTTATCGTCCTATCTCCCTACTACCCTTCCTTTCCAAAATCCTAGAACGAGTCATCTACAATCGATGCCTAGAATTCCTTAACTCCCATTCTCTCCTAGACCCCCTCCAATCTGGCTTCCGTCCCCTCCACTCTACCGAGACTGCTCTCTCTAAGGTCACCCATGACCTCCTTCTTGCCAAATCCAATGGCTCCTACTCCATTCTGATCCTCCTTGACCTCTCTGCTGCCTTTGACACTGTCGACCATCCCCTCCTCCTCCATACCTTATCTCACCTTGGCTTCACGGACTCTGTCCTCTCCTGGATCTCCTCTTACCTCTCTGGCCGATCATTCTCGGTCTCCTACGCTGGAGCCTCCTCCCCCTCCCATCCTTTAACTGTTGGAGTTCCTCAAGGGTCAGTTCTTGGCCCTCTTCTGTTCTCCATTTACAGTCACTCCCTCGGTGAACTCATCCGCTCTCACGGCTTTGACTACCATCTCTACGCAGATGACATGCAGATCTACATCTCCGCCCCTGTCCTCTCCCCCTCCCTTCAGGCTCGCATCTCCTCCTGCCTCTGGGACGTCTCCACCTGGATGTCGGCCCGCCACCTAAAACTCAACATGAGCAAGACTGAGCTCCTCATCTTCCCTCCCAAACCCGGTCCGCTCCCAGACTTCTCTATCACCGTGGATGGCACGACCATCCTTCCCGTCCCGCAGGCCCGCAATCTCGGCGTCATCCTTGACTCGTCCCTCTCGTTCACCCCACACATCCTATCCGTTACCAAGACCTGCCGGTTTCACCTCTACAATATCGCCAAGATCCGCCCTTTCCTCTCCACCCAAACGGCTACCTTACTGCTACAGGCTCTCGTTATATCCCGGCTAGACTACTGTGTCAGCCTTCTCTCTGACCTCCCTTCCTCCTCTCTCTCGCCCCGCTCCGGTCTATTCTTCACTCCGCTGCCCGGCTCATCTTCCTGCAGAAACGATCTGGGCATGTCACTCCCCTTCTTAAACAACTCCAGTGGTTGCCTATCGACCTCCGCTCCAAACAAAAACTCCTCACTCTAGGCTTCAAGGCTCTCCATCACCTTGCCCCTTCCTACCTCTCCTCCCTTCTCTCTTTCTACCGCCCACCCCGCACGCTCCGCTCCTCTGCCGCCCACCTCCTCGCCGTCCCTCGGTCTCGCCTATCCCGCCGTCGACCCCTGGGTCACGTCCTCCCGCGGTCCTGGAACGCCCTCCCTCCTCACCTCTGCCAAACTGATTCTCTTTCCCTCTTCAAAACCTTACTTAAAAATCACCTCCTCCAAGAGGCGTTCCCAGACTGAGCTCCTCTTCCCCCTCTACTCCCTCTGCCATCCCCCCTTTACCTCTCCGCAGCTAAAGCCTCATTTTCCCCTTTTCCCTCTGCTCCTCCACCTCTCCCTTCCCATCCCCACAGCACTGTACTCGTCCGCTCAACTGTATATATTTTCGTTGCCCTATTTATTTTGTTAATGAATTGTACATCGCCTCGATTCTATTTAGTTGCCATTGTTTTTACGAGATGTTCTTCCCCTTGACGCTGTTTAGTGCCATTGTTCTTGTCTGTCCGTCTCCCCCGATTAGACTGTAAGCCCGTCAAACGGCAGGGACTGTCTCTATCTGTTGCCGACTTGTTCATACCAAGCGCTTAGTACAGTGCTCTGCACATAGTAAGCGCTCAATAAATACTATTGAATGAATGAATGAATGAAAACATTAGGCTAAGGGAAAGGTTTAGGCTAGGGGAAAAGGTTAGGTTAGGGGAAAAGGTAAGTCTAAGGGGAAGATTAGACTCGGGACAAGATTAGATTTGGGAAAACCTTAGGCTGAGGGGAAACATTAGGATAGGGGAAAGTATAGGCCATGGAAAAATGGTAGGCCAGGGCAAGAGGTTTGGCCAAGAGAAAAAATTAGCCCAGGGAGAAAGTTAGGCTGGGGGAAAAGGTAAGCCTAGGGGAAAAGGAAATGCCAGGGGCAAACGTTAAGCTCAGGGAATGGGTTAGGCAAGAGGAAAGGTTAGGCTTGGGGAAAAAGTTAGCCCAGGGGAAAGGTTTAAGCCAGGGAAAAGCTTAGGACAGGAGAAAGGTTTAGGCCAGGGGAAAAGGTTAAGCCAGGGCAAAGGTTTAATCCTAAGAAAATGTTATGTGAGGGGAAATGTTTCTCTAGGTGAAAACCTCAGACCAGGGAAAAAGTTAGGGCCAAGGAAAAAGGTATGTTTATGTGAAAACGTTTGGCCAGGGGAAAAGGCTAGGCTAGGGGAAAGGTTAGGTTAAGGGAAAGCATTAGGCTACGGGCAAAGGTGAGGTTACTGCAAAAATTTTAGGTAAGAGGAAAAGAAAGGTTAGGTGATGGGAAATGGTTATGTTAGGGGAAAGTGTTGGGCCCCCCAACCTTTGTCTTCAAACATGGCCCTGAACCTTACTCTTTCCAGATTTGGGACCCCAGCCTTTGCCTTCCACACCTGGCCCCAAACCCTTCTCTATCCAGTTTTGGTCACCCAGCATTTGCTTTATAGGTCTGGCCTTGAATCTTTCACGTTCCAGTTTTGGCCCCCTATCCTTTGTCTTCTAGGCCTGACCCCCAAAACCTTGCCTTCCAGACCTTGCGCTGAACACTATGTTCCAGGATTGCTGCCTCCGCCAGCCTTTTCCTTACAGACCTGATTCACCCTGGCTTTGCCTGACAGGCCTTGCCCTGAACACTTCGTGTTCCAGGATTGGCCCCACTCCCTTTGCCTTCCAGGCATGACTCTGAACCCTTCTCGTTCCCATTATGGTCCCCCAGCCTATGCCTGCCAGACCTAACCCCCTACCCTTCTCCTTCCAATTTTGGCCCCCAGCCCTTCCCTTCCAGTCTTGGTCCCGAAACCTTCTCATTCAAGTTTTGGCCTCCAGCCTTGGCCTTCCAGGCCTGGCCCTGAACCCTTCTCTTTCCAGTTTCTCCTCACCCCCGGACCTTAACTTTCCAGGTCTGGCTCCAACATGTTTCCCTTCCTGTTTCGGCCTGCCCTCCCCACCCCCGCCACCGCCAGCCTTAGCCTTTCCAGACCTGGCCCCCAACACTTCTCATTCCAGTTTTAGCCCCCCAGCCTTTGCCTTCCAAGATTGGCCCCGAACCATTCTCGTTTCAGTTTTGTCGGCCCCCCCCCCAAGCTTTGCCTACTAGGCCTGTCCTCAGACCCCTGTCTTTCCAGTTTTGTCCCCCAGCCTCTGCCTTCCATGCTTGGCTCCGATCCCTTCTCTATCCAGTTTTGAACCCCCCAGCATTTGCTTTCCAGACATGACCCCGAACCCTTCTCTTTCCAGTTTTGGACCCCTAGCCTTTGCTTTCCAGACCTGATCTTCCAGGCTTTGCCTGACAGGTCTGGCCTCCAATCCTTCTCATTCTACTTTTGGCCAACCAGCCTTTCTCTTCCAGAGCTGGGCCCCCCCACCTATCGATCTAGGCCTGGCACTGAACCGTTCTTGTTCCAGTTTTGGCCCCCAGCCTTGCTCTTCCAGGCCTGGCTCCAAACTCTTCTATTTCCAGTTTTGGTCCCAGAGGTTTTACCTTCCAGTCCTGGCCCTGAACACTTCTCTTTCCAGTTTTTGCCCCTGGTCTTTGCATTACAAGCCTGTGCTAAACCCATCTCATTCAGATTTGATCCCCCAGCCTATGTCTTTCAGGCTTGGTCATCAACCTTTCTCGTTTCAGTTTTGCCCCACCTGGTTTTACCTACCAGACCTGTACCCAGACCCCTCTCACTCCGGTTTTGTCACCCCGGCCTTTGCCTTCCAGGCCTGGCTCCGATCCCTTCTCCATCCAGGTTTGGACCCCCAGCATTTGATTTCCAGGCCTACCCCGGAAGGCTTAGCTTTCCTGTTTTGGCTCCCCAGTCTATGCCTTCAAGACCTGACCATGAAATCCTCTCTTTCTAGTTTTGCCCCTCTCCCCAGCCTATGCTTTCCAGGCAGGGTTTCAAACTCTTCTTGTTCCAGTTATGCCCCTCCCATAAATAAATAAATGCTGGTAGTTGTTAAGCACTTACTATGTGCCGAGCACTGTTCTAAGCGCTGGGATAGACACAGGGGAATCAGGTTGTCCCACTTGGGGCTCACCATCTTAATCCCCATTTTACAGATGAGGTAACTGAGGCACCGAGAAGTTAAGTGACTTGCCCAAATTCACACAGCTGACAGGTGGCCGAGCTGGGATTCAAAGCCATGACCTCTGACTCCAAAGCCCATGCCCTTTCCACTGAGCCACGCTGCTTCTCCCCCATGCCTTTCCCTTCCCTGTCTGGCCCTGAACCCTTCTATTTCCAGTTTTGCCACCCCCCCCCCATCGCTTTGCCTTCCAGGATAGGCCCAGAACCCTTCTCTTTCCAGTTTTGGCCCCCACCCTTTGCTTTCCAAGCCTGGCCCGGAACACTTCTAATTCCAGTTTTGACCCCTGAGCCTTTGCCTTCCAGGCTTGGCCCTGAACCCTTCTGTTTCCATTTTGGTCCCCCTTAGCCTTTCCTTTGAGAGAGTTAGGCCAAGGGAAATGGAAAGGCTACGGAAAAACATTAGGGTCAGGAAAGGGTTAGGCTCAGGGAAAAGGTTGGACAAGGGGAAAAGGTTAGGCAAGGAGAAAATCCTAGGCTAAGGGCAAATTAGTCTAGAGGAAAGGTTAGGCTAGGGGAAAAAGTTAGGCCAGAGGAAAAGGTTAGGCCAGAGGAAAAGATTACACCATGGGCAATCTTAGGCCAGGGGAAGAAACTGGCAAGGGAAAGGTTTGAGCCAGGGAAAAGCTGAGGCCAGGGGGAAAGGTTAGTCCAGGGGACAAGGTTAGGCCAGGGGATGAGTTTAAGCCAGGGAAAAGGTTATGTTAGTGGAAAAACGTAGGCCAGGGGAATAGGTTGGGCCTGGGGAAAATGTTAGGAGAGGAAAAAGCTTAGGCCAGACAAAAAGGTCAGGCCACGGGAAAAGGTTATCAGTGCAAGGGTTATGCTAGGGGAAATGATTAGCCTGGGGAGAAGGTTAGGCAATGGGAAATGGTTTTGTTCGAGAAAACATAAAACTAAGAGAAAAGGTCAGGCTTTGGGGAAAAGGTTAAAATCATGAAATAGGTTAAGCTAAAAGGAAATGGCTAGGCTAGGGTGAAAGGTTAGGCTATGGGCAATGGTTAGGATAGGGGAAAGGTTAGGCATGGGCAAAAGTCAGTCTTAGGAAAAAAGCTAGGAAACGTTTAAAGATGAGGTCTGGAGAAAAGCGTAGGTCAGAAAAAAGCATTAGAAAATTGGAAAGGTTGTACTAGTGGGCAAGGTTAGAATGGGGGAAAAGTTAAGACTATGGGACAAGGTTAGGCTAGGAGAACAGGCTACGATAGGGGAAAAAGTTAGGCATGGGGAAAAGTTCAACCCCTGGTAATAGTAACTGTCGGGGAAAAGCTTTGGCCAGGGAAAAGGTTAGGCTAGGGGAAAAGGTTAGACTCTAGGAAAGGTTATGCTTGGAGTAAAGGTTAGGTTAGGAGAATTAGCTGAGTCTAGGAGAAAAGGTTAGGCCAGGGAAAGGTTTTAACATGGGGAAAGGTTAGCCAGAGCAAAACGTTAGGCCTGGGGAAAAGGTTAATCCAGGGCAAAAGCGTAGGCTACTGGGAAGGGTCAGGCTAGAGGAAAAGGTTAAGGTAAGGAAAAGGTTACTCTGTGGAAGAAGGTTAAGCTAAGGGAAAAGGTTAGGCTAAGAGATATGGTTAGGCCATGGGAAAAGATTAAGCCTGGGGAAAATATCAGATCATGGGAAAGGTTATCAGTGAAAAGGTTATGATGGGGGAAATGATTAGGCTAGGGGAAAAGGTTAGGCTGTGGGAAATAGTTGGGTTAGGGGAAAGGTTGGGCAATGGGAAAACATTACAGCAGGGAAAGGTTTAAACCAGGAAAAAGGTTAGACCAGGGGAAAAGGTTAAGAGACGGAAAAGCTTAGGCCAGGGGAAAAGGTTAGGCCAGGGGAAAAGTTTAAGCCTTGGAACAGGTTCTGCTAGGGGAAAAGGTTATGGTAGGGGCCAGTGTTAGGCTGGGGAAATGGTTAGGCCAGTGGAAAGCTTTAGGCCAGGGGAAACTGTTAAGCCAGGGGAAAAACTTAGGCTACTGCAAAGGGTCAGGCTAGGGGAAAAGGTCAGTCTTTTGGGAAAAGATCAGGCTTTTGGGAAAAGGTTTGGCTAAGGAAAGGGTTACTTTAGGGAAAAAGGTTAAACCAGGAAAAGGATTAGGCTAACGGAAAAGATTAGGCCATGGGAAAAGGTTAAGCCAGGAGAAAAGGTAAGACCATGGGAAAAGGTTATCAGTGAAAAGGTTATGATAGGGGAAATGATTAAGCCAGGGGAGAACATTAGGCCAGGAGAAAAAGTTAGGCCAGGGGAAAAGGTTAGGCTACTGGAAAGGGTCAGGCTTTGGGGAAAAGTTAAAGACTGGGAAAAGGGTTAAGCTAGGGGAAATGGTTAGGCTAAGGGAAAAGGTGAGACTATGAGAAATAGGTTAAAGGAAAGGTTAGGCTAGGAGAAATTTTTAGGCTATCGGAAAGGTAAGGCATGAGCAAATGTTAGGCTACAGGAAAAGGCTGGGCAATGTTTAAAGATCAGGTTAGGGGAAAAGGTTAGGTTAGGAGAAAGTGTTCGGTTTGCAGAAAGGTTGAGCTGGGGGAAAAGATTGGAATAGGGGAAAAATAAAGAATAATGGAAAAAGGCTAGGTGAAAAAGGCTAGGCTATGGGAAAAAGTTAGACAAGGGGAAAAGCTTAAGCCAGGGTGAAGATTATTGTATGGGAAAAGGTTTGACCAGGAGAAACGGTTAGTCTCTAGGAAAGGTTAGGCTAGGAGTAAAGATTAGGTTAGGGGAATTAGCTGAGGCTTGGGAAAAGGAGTAAGTTTAGTACAAGGTTTTGCCCTGGGAAAAAGCTTAGGCTATGGTAAATGGTCAGGCTGAGTTAAAAGGTTAGGCATGGGGAAAAGGTTAGGCTAGGGAGCAGTTAGGCCAGGGGAAAAGTTAGGCAGGGGGAAGATGTTTTGCTAGGGGAAACTGCTAAGCCTGGGAAAAAGGTGAGGCTATGGGAAAAGGTTACGCAAGGGCAAAGAGTTAGGATTTTCAAGGTTAGGTTAGTCGAAAAGGCTAAACCGGGGAGAAAGATCAAGTTAGTGGAAAGGGTTAGGCTAGGGGAAACATTAGACTAGGGGAAAAGTTAGGCTGGGGAAAAGGGAAGGCTAGGGGAAAGGGTGGACTAGGGAAAAGATTAGACCAGGGGAAAAGTTAAGGCCAGGGGACAAGGTTAGGCCAGGGGAAGACGTTAGGCTATGGGAAAGATTAGGCTAAGGGAAACCATTAGCCTAGGGAAAAAATTTAGGCTAGGAGAAAAGTTTAGGCTAGGTGAAAAGGTTAGGCTAGGAGAAAACGTTAGGCCAGGGAGAAAGTTAGGCCAGGGGAATAGCTAAGACTAGGCAAAAAGGTCAGACTTGGGGAAAACGTTATGCTCAGTGAAAAGGTTAGGCAAAGAGAACAGTTTTGTCTAGGGGAAAAGCTTTGAGCAGGGGCAAGGTTAAGAAAGGGGAAATGGTTAGGCTAGGCGAAAGATTAGGCTAGGCAAAAGGTTTGGCAAGGGGAAAACATAAGGCCAGGTGAAACAGTTATGGTAGGGGAAAAAGTATGGCCAAGGGAAAAGGTTAGGCCAGGGGAAAAGTTTAGGCTACAGGAAGAGCTTAGGAAAGGGGACAAGGTTAGGCCAGGAGAAAAGCTTAGTACAGGGAAAAACCTAGGCCAGTTGAAATCGTTTAGGCCAGGGAGACGGTTGGGCCTGCTGTAAATGTTAGGTTAGGGAAAATCTTTAGATTCGGGGAAAGAGTTAGGCAGGGAGAAAAGGCTAAGCCTGGGAAAATGGTAAGGCTAGGGCAAAAGGTTAGCCTAGGGGAAAGAATAGACTAGGGAAAACGTTAGGCTGGGGAAAACATTATGACTGGGGAAAACTTTGGCCGAGAGAGAAGGTAGGCCAGGGGAAAAGGTTAGGCCAGGGAGAAAGGTAGACTAGGGCAAAAGTTAAGCTCAGGGAAAAGATTAGGCAAGGGGGATAGGTAAGGTTTGGGGAAAACGTGAGGCTCAAGGAAAAGGTTAGGTAGGAAGAAAAGGTTAGGTGAGGTGAAAAGGTCAGGCCAGGGAAAAATCTTAGACCAGAGTGAAATATTAGGTCAGGGGAAAAGCTTAGACCGGGGGAAAATGTAAGGCTAAGGCAAAAGGTTAGCCCAGGAGAAAAGGTTAAGCTAGAGGAAAAGTTTATGCCAGAGGACAAGGTTAGGCAAGGGGAAATGGTTATGCTAGGGCAAAGATTAGGTTAGGTGGAAGGTTTGGCAATGGGAAAACATTAGGCCAAAGAAAAGGTTATGTTAGGGGAAAAGGTATTGCTAGGAAAAGGTTAAGGTATGGGAAAAGGTTCAGCCAGGGATGAGCTTGGCCAGGCTAAAACGTTAGGCCTGGTGAGAATTTTAGGTCCGGAGAAAAGGTTATGCTAGCAGAAAAGGTTAAACAAGGGAAAAGGTTGGGCTTGGTGTAAATGTTAGTTTAGAAGAAAGGTTTAGGGTAGGGTAAAGAATTAGGCGGGAGGAAAATGATAGGTTAGGGAATAAGGCTAAGCCTGGTAAAATAGTAAGGCTAGGGGAAAAGGTTACTCTAGGGGAAAGAGTAGACTCAGGGAAATGCTAGGCTAGGAGAAAACATTAGGCTAGGGTAAAAGAGTAGGTCAGGGGAAAAGGTTAAGGGAGGGGAAAAAGTTAGACAAGGAGAAAAAGTTAGGCAAGGGGAAATGGTTAAGGTAGGGGAAAGGGTTAGGCCAGGGGACAAGGTTAGGCTAGGGGTAAAGGTTAAACTAGGGGAAAGTTTAACCTTGGTGTAAGGTTCGGCAAGGTGATAACATTAGGCTACGGGAAAGGTTTACGGTAGGGGAAATAATAACGTTGGTATTTGTTTAGTGCTTACTATGTGCAGAGCACTGTTGTAAGGGCTGGGGTAGACACAAGGGAATCGGGCTGTTCCGCGTGGGGCTCACTGTCTTAATCCCCATGTTACCGATGAGGTACCTGACGCAAAGAGAAATTAAGTGACTTGCGCAAATTCACATAGCTGACAAGTTGCAGAGCAGGGATTTGAACCCATGGCTAGGGGAAAATGTTAGGTAAAGGGAAAAGGTTAGGCTAGGGGAAAGCTTAGGCCAGGGGCAAAGGGTAGGTCGGGGAAAAGGGTAGTCTGGGGAAAAGGGTTTGGCCAGGGGAGAAGGTTAGCTTAGGGAAAGATTAGACTAAGGGATACCTAAGACTAAGGGAAAACATTAGGTTAAGGGAAAGGTTTAGGCTAGGGGAAAAGGTTAGGTTAGGGGAAAAGGTAAGTCTAGGGGCAAAGGTAAGTCTAGGGGCAAGATTAAACTCGGGGCGAGATTAGACTTGGGAAATAGTTAGGCTCGGGGGAAACGTTAGAATAAGGGACAAGCCTAGGCCATGAAAAAATGGTAGGCCAGGGGAAAAGGTTAGACCAAGAGAAAAAATTAGCTCAAGGAGAAAGTTAGGCTGGGGTAAAAGGTAAGGCTAGGGGAAAACGTTAAGCTCAGGGAAAAGATTACACAAGAGGAAAGGTTAGGCTTGGGGAAAAAGTTAGCCCAGCGGAAAGGTTTAAGCCAGGGAAAAGCTTAGGACAGGAGAAAGGTTTAGGCCAGGGGAAAAGGTTAAGCTAGGGGAAAGGTTTAATCCTAAGAAAAGGTTATGTGAGGGGAAATGTTTGGCTAGGTGAAAACCTAAGACCAGGGAAAAAGTTAGGGCCAAGGAAAAAGGTAAGGCTATGTGAAAAAGTTAGGCCAGGGGAAAAGACTTGCTAGGGCAAAGGTTAGGCTAAGGGAAAGCATTAGGCTAGGGGCAAAGGTGAGGTTACTGCAAAAATTTTAGGTAAGAGTAAGAGGTTAGGTGATGGGAAATGGTTATGTTAGGGGAAGGTGTTGGGCACCCCAGCCTTTATCTTGAAACATGGCCCTGAACCGTACTCTTTCCAGATTTGGCCCCCCAGCATTTGCCTTCCAGACCTGGCCCCAAACCCTTCTCTATCTAGTTTTGGTTCCCCGGCATTTGCCTTATAGGCCTGGACTTGAACATTTCTCGTTCCAGTTTTGGCCCCCAAACCTTTGTCTTCTAGGCCTGACCCCCCAAACCTTGCCTTCCAGGTCTTGCTCTGAACACTGTGTTCCAGGATTGCTCCCTCCCCAAGCCTTTTCCTGCCAGACCTGCTTCTCCCTGCCTTTGCCTGACAGGCCTTGCCCTGTACACTTCGTGTTCCAGGATTGGCCCCTCTCCTTTTGCCTTCCAGGCGTGACTCTGGACACTTCTCGTTCCCATTATGGTCCCCCAGCCTATGCCTTCCAGACCTAGCCCCATACACTTCTCCTTCTAGTTTTGGCCCCCAGCCTTTGCCTTCCAGTTTTGGTCCCGAATCCTTCTCATTCTAGTTTTGGCCTCCAGCCTTTGCCTTCCAGGCCTGGCCCTGAACCCTTCTCTTTCCAGTTTCTCCTCACCCCCCGACCTTTCCCTTCCAGGTCTGGTCCCAACATGTTTACCTTCCAGTTGAGGCCCGCCGCCACCGCCAGCCTAAGCCTTTCCAGACCTGACCCCCAACACTTCTCTTTCCAGTTTTAGCACCCCCAGCCTTTGCCTTCCAAGAGTGGCCCCGAACCATTCTCATTTCAGTTTTGCCACCCACCATCAAGCTTTGCCTACTAGGCCTGTCCTCAGACCCCTGTCATTCCAGTTTTGTCCCCCAGCCTGTGCCTTCCAGGCTTGGCTCCGATCCCTTCTCTATCCAGTTTTGGACCCCCCAGCATTTGCTCTCCAGAACTGACCCCGAACCCTTCTCTTTCCAGTTTTGGCACCCCAGCCTTTGCTTTCCAGACCTGGTCCCCCAGCCTTTGCCTGACAGGTCTGGCCTCGAATCCTTCTCATTCCACTTTTGGTCAACCAGCCTTTGTCTTCCAGACCTGGGCCCCTCAACCTTTCCTTCCAGGTCGTGCACTGAACCGTTCTTGTTCCAGTTTTGGCCCCCCAGCCATACCCTTCCAGGCCTGTCTCCAAACTCTTCCATTTCCAGTTTTAGTCCCAGAGGTTTTACCTTCCCAATCCTGGCCCTGAACACTTCTCTTTCCAGTTGTTGCCCCTAGCCTTTGCTTTACAAGCTTGTCCTTAACCAATCTCATTGAGGTTTGGTCCCCCAGCCTATGCCGTCCAGGCTTTTTCCTCAACCTTTCTCGTTTCAGTTATGCCCCACCAGGTTTTGCCTACTAGACTTGTACCCAGAGCCCTCTCACCCCGGTTTTGTCACCCCGGCATTTGCCTTCCAGGCTTGGCTATGATCCTTTCTCTGTCCAGTTGTGGACCCCTAGCATTTGCTTTACCGGCCTACCCCGGAACGCTTAGCTTTCCTGTTTTGGCTCCCCAGCCTATGCCTTCAAGTCTTGACCATGAACTCCTCTCTTTCTAGTATTGTCCCCCTCCCCCCCATGCTTTCCAGGCAGGCTTCCAAACCCTTTTCGTTCCAGTTAGCCGCCCCCTCGCCACCCACCTTTGCCTTCCAGTCCTGAGCCCGACCCCTTCTCGTTTCACTTTTAAACCCTCCCCTCCGCCCGGATTGCCTTCCAGGCCTGGCCCTTAACCCTTCTCTTTCCAGTTTTGCCACACCCCCAGCCTTTGCCTTCCAGGCCTGCACCCCAAACCCTTCTCGTTTCAGTTTTGTCCGCCCAGGGCTTGTCTTACAGGCCTAGCCCCCATCCCCCCATTGCTATGCCTTCCAGGCTAGGCCCAGAAGCCTTCTCTTTCCAGTAAGGTCCCCACCCTTTGCTTTCCAGGCCTGGCCCTGAACACTTCTAATTCCAGTTTTGGCCCCTGAGCCTTTGCCTTCCAGGCTTGGCCCTGAACCCTTCCGTTTCCATTTTAGTCCCCCTTAGCCTTTTCTTTGAGAGAGTGAGGCCAAGGGAAATGGAAAGGTTAGGTTAGGCCCAGAAATGGCTAGGTAAAACCGTTAGGATCAGGGAAAAGGTTAGGCTCAGGGAAAAGGTTGGACAAGGGGAAAAGGTTAGGCAAGGAGAAAATCTTAGGTTAAGGGAAAAGTTAGTCTGGGGAAAGGTTAGGCTAGGGGAAAAGGTTAGGCCAGAGGAAAAGTTTAGGCCAGTGGAAAAGATTACAAGATGCGCAATCTTAGGCCAGGGGAAGAAACTTGCCAGAGAAAAGTTTGAGCCAGGGAAAAGCTGAGCCCAGGGGAAAAGGTTAGTCCAGGGGACAAGGTTAGGCCAGGGGATGACATTAATTCAGGGAAAGGTTTATGCTAATGTTGAAACGTAGACCAGGGCAATAGGTTGGGCCTGGGGAAAATGTTAGGAGAGGAAAAAGCTTAGGCCAGGCAAAAAGGTCAGGCCACGGGAATAGGTTATCCCGTGCAAGGGTTATGCTAGGGGAAATGATTAGGCTGGGGAAAAGGTTAGGCAATGGGAAATGGTTAAGTTTGAGAAAAGATAAGACTAGGGGAAAAGGTCAGGCTTTGGGGAAAAGGTTAAGACCAGGAAAAAGGTTAAGCTAAAGGAAATGGCTAGGCTAGGGTGAAAGGTTAGGCTATGGGCAATGGTTAGGATAGGGGAAAGGTTAAGCATGGGCAAAAGTTAGAGTAAGGAAAAAAGCTAGGCAACGTTTCAAGATTAGGTCTGGGGAAAAGCTTAGGTTAGAAAAAAGCATTAGACTAGTGGAAAGGTTGTGCTAGCGGGAAAGGTTAGAATGAGGGGAAAGTTAAGGCTAAGGGGAAAGGTTAGGCCAGGAGGACAGGCTGGGATAGGGGAAAAGGTTAGGCATGGGGAAAAGTTTAACCCGGGGTAAAAGTAAATGTCGGGGAAAATGTTTGGCCAGGAGAAAAGTTTCGGCTAGGGGAAAAGGTTAGACTCAAGGAAAGGTTATCCTTGGAGTAAAGGTTAGGTTAGGGGAATTAGCTGAGGCTAGGAGAAAAAGTTAGGCCAGGGGAAAGGTTTTGACATGGGGAAAGGTTAGCCAGAGGAAAACGTTAGGCCAGGGGAAAACCTTAATCTAGGGCAAAAGCGTAGGCTATTGGAAAGGTTCAGGCTAGGGGAAAAGGTTAAGGTAAGGAAAAGGTTACTCTAGGGAACAAGGTTAAGCTGGGGGAAAGGGTTAGGCTAAGGGCTATGGTTAGGCCATGGGAAAAGGGTTAGCCAGGGGAAAAGATCAGATCATGGGAAAAGGTTATCAGTGAAAAGGTTATGATGGGGGAAATGATTAGGTTAGGGGAAAAGGTTAGGCTATGGGAAATGGTTGGGTTCGGGGAAAGGTAAGGCAAGGGGAAAACATTACAGCAGGGAAATGTTTAAACCAGGAAACAGCTTAGGCCAGGGGAAAAGGTTAAGAGAAGGAAAAGCTTAGGCCAGGGGAAAGGTTTAAACCTGGGAAAAGGTTCTGCTAGGGGAAAAGGTTACGGTAGGGGCCAATGTTAGGCTGGGGGAAACGGTTAGGCCACTGGAAAAGTTTAGGCCCAGGGAAACTGTTAAGCCAGGGGAAAAGCTTAGGCTACTGGAAAGGGTCAGGCTAAGGGAAAAGGTGTGGCTTTTGGGAAAAGGTTTGGCTAAGGAAAAGGTTCCTTTAGGGAAAAATGTTAATCCAGGAAAAGGATTAGGCTAAGGGAAAAAGTAAGACCATTGGAAAAGGTTATCAGTGAAGAGGTTATGATAGGGGAAGTGATTAGGCCAGAGGAGAACGTTAGGCCGGGAGAAAAAGTTAGGCCAGGGAAAAAGCTGAGGCTACTGGGAAGGGTCAGGCTTTGGGGAAAAGTTTAAGACTGGGAAAAGAATTAAGCTAGGGGAAATGGTTAGGCTAAGGGAAAAGGTGAGACTATGGGAAATAGGTCAAAGGAAAGGTTAGGCTAGGAGAACTGTTTAGGCTATGGGAAAGGATCGGCATGGGCAAAAGGTAGGCTACAGTTAAAGACAAGGCAATGTTTAATGATTAAGTTAGGGGAAAAGGTTAGGTTAGGAGAAAGTGTTAGGTTTGCAGAAATGTTGAGCTGGGGGAAAGATTGGAATAGGAGAAAAATTTAGGATAGTGGAAAAAGTCTAGATGAAAAAGGCTAGGCTATGCTAAAAGGTTAGACAAGGGGAAAAGCTTCAGGCAGGATAAAGGTTATTGTATGGGAAAAGGTTTGATCAGGCGAAAAGGTTAGTCTCTAGGAAAGGTTAAGCTAGGAGTAAAGGTTAGGCTAGGGGAATTAGCTGAGGCTTGGGGAAAAGAGGGAAAGGTTAGGACTAGATTTGGCCTTGGGAAAAAGCTTAGGCGATGGTAAATGGTCAGGCTGAGTTAAAAGATCAGGCATGGGGAAAGGGCTAGGCTACGGGAAAGAATAGACTAGGGAATACGTTAGGGTGGGGGAAACATTAGGATTGGGGAAAAGCTTAGGCCAAGAGAGACGGTAGGCCAGGGGAAAAGGTTTGGCCACAGGAGGAGGTTAGGCTAAGGGAAAAGGTTAGGCCGGGGAAAAAGTTAGATTAGAGCAAAAGTTAAGCAGAGGGAAAAGATTAGGCAAGGGGAAAGGTTAGGCTAGGGGAAATGGTTAAACCAGGGGAGAAGATTAAGCCAGAAAAAAACGTAGGTCGGGGAAAATGTTAGGCCAGGGGAAAAGGTCAGGCAAAGGGAAAAGGTAAGGCTTGGGGAAAACGTGAGGCTCAAGGAAAAGGTTCGGTAGGAAGTTAAGTTTAGGTGAGGTGAAAAGGTCAGGCCAGGGGAAAATCTTAGACCAAGGTAAAAGGTTATGTGACGGTAAAAAGTTAAGCAAGGGGAAAAGCTTAGGCCAGAGGAAAAGGTTAGGCAAGGGGAAATGGTTATGCTAGGGCAAAGATTAGGTTAGGCAGAAGGTTTGGCAATGGGTAAACGTTAGACGAAGGAGAAGGTTATGTTTGGAGAAAAGGTATGGCTAGCCGAAAAGGTTAAGCTATGGGAAAAGGTTTGGCCAGGGAAAAGCTTGGCCAGGGTAATACGTTAGGCCGGGGGAGAAGTTTAGGTCCGGAGAAAAGTTTAGGCTAGCGGGAAAGGTTAAACAAGGGAGAAGATTGGGCTTAGTGTAAATGTTAGGTTAGAGGAAAGGTTTAGGCTAGGGTAATAGTTAGGTGGGAGGAAAAGGATAGGTTAGGGGAAATAGGCTAAGCCTGGTAAAATAGTAAGGCTAGGGGAAAAGGTTACTTGAGGGGAAAGAGTAGACTAAGGGAAATGTTAGGCTAGGAGAAAACATTAGGCTACGGGAAAATAGTAGGTCAGGGGAAAAGATTAATGTAGGGGAAAAAGTTAGACCAGGGGAAAAGGTTTGGCAAGGGAAAATGGTTAAGCTAGGGGAAAGTGTTAGGCCAGGAGACAAGGGTAGGCTAGGGGAAAAGGTTATACTAGGGGAAAGTTTAAGCTTGGTGTAAGGTTCGGCAAGGGGAAAACATTAGGCCAGGGTAAAGGTTTGTGGTAGGGGAAAAGGTATGGCTAGGGGAAAATGTTAAGTTAAGGGAAAAGGTTAGGCTAGGGGAAAGTTTAGGCCAGAGGCAAAGGGTTGGTGGGGCAGAAGGGGAGGCTGGGGAAAAAGGTTAGGCCAGGGCAAAAGGTTAGGTTAGGGGAATGATTAGACTAAGGAATATCAAAGACTGAGGGAAAACATTAGGTTAAGGCAAAGGTTAAGGCTAGGGGAAAAGGTTAGGTTAGGGGAAAAGGTAAGTCTAGGGGCAAGATTAGACTCGGGACGAGATTAGATTTGGGAAATAGGCTGGGGGGAAACATTAGGATAAGGGACAAGCATAGGCCATGAAAAATGGTAGGCCAGGGGAAGAGGTTAGGCCAAGAGAAAAAATTAGCCTAGGGAGAAAGTTAGGCTGGGGGAAAACGTAAGGCTAGGGGAAAACGTTAAGCTCAGGGCAAAGATTAAGCAAAAGGAAAGGTTAGGCTTGGGGAAAAAGTTAGCCCAGGGGAAAGGTTTAAGCCAGGGAAAAACCTAGGACAGGAGAAAGGTTTAGGCCAGGGGAAAAGGTTAAGCCAGGGGAAAGTTTTAATCCTAAGAAAAGGTTATGTGAGGGGAAAGGTTTGGCTAGGTGAAAACCTCAGACCAGGGAAAAAGTTAGGGCCAAGGAAAACGGTAAGGCCATGTGAAAAAGGTAGGCCAGGGGAAAAGGTTAGGCTAAGGGAAAGGTTAGGCTAAGGGAAAGCATTAGGCTAGGGGAAAGGGTGAGGCTACTGGAAAAACTTTAGGCAAGAGGAAAAGGTTAGGTGATGGGAAATGGTTATGTTAAGGGAAAGTGTTGGGCCCCCCCAGCCTTTGTCTTCAAACATGGCCCTAAACCTTACTCTTTCCAGATTTGGCCCCCCAGGCTTTGCCTTCCAGACCTGGCCCGGAACCCTTCTCTATCTAGTTTTGGTCCTGCAGCATTTGCCTTAAAGGCCTGGCCTTGAACCTTTCTCATTCCAGTTTTGACTCCCTAGCCTTTGTCTTCTAGGCCTGACCCCCAAAACCTTGCCTTCCAGGTCTTGCTCTGAACACTGTGTTCCAGGATTGCTGCCTTCGCCAGCCTTTTCCTTCCTGACCTGATTCTCCCTGTCTTTTCCTGACAGGCCTTGCTCTGAACACTTCATGTTCCAGGATTGGCCCCTCTCCCTTTGCCTTCCTGGCATGACTCTGAACCTTTCTCGGTCCCATTATGGTCCCCCAGCCTATACCTTCCAGACCTAGCCCCATACCCTTCTCCTTCTTGTTTTGGCCCCCAGCCTTTGCCTTCCAGTCTTGGTCCCGAACCCTTCTCATTCTAGTTTTGCCCCCAAGCCTTTGCCTTCCAGGCCTCACCCTGAACCCTTCTCTTTCCAGTTTCTCCTCACCCCTGACCTTTCTCTTCCAGGTCTGGCCCCAACCTGTACCCCTTCCAGTTTTGCCCCCCTTCCCCCACGCCAGCCTTAGCCTTTCCCGACCTGGCACCCAACACTACTCTTTCCAGTTTTAGCCCCCCAGCCTGGGAACCCTTCTCGTTTCGGTTTTGCCCCCCCCAAGCTTTGTCAACTAGGCCTGTCCTCAGACCCCTGTCATTCCAGTTTTGTCCCCCAGCCTGTGCCTTCCAGACTTGGCTCTGATCCCTTCTCTATCCAGTGTTGGACCCCCCAGCATTTGCTTTCCCGACCTGACCCCGAACCCTTCTCTTTCTAGTTTTGGCATCCCAGCCTTTGCTTTCCAGACCTGGTCCCCCAGCCTTTGCCTGACAGGTCTGGCCTCGAATCCTTCTCATTCCACTTTTGGCCAACCAGCCTTTGTCTTCCAGACATGGGCCCCCCAACCTTTCCTTCTAGGCCTGGCACTGAACTGTTCTTGTTCCAGTTTTGGCCTCCCAGCCTTACCCTTCCAGGCCTGTCTCCAAACTCTTCTATTTCCAGTTTTTGTTCCAGAGGTTTTACCTTCCAGTCCTGGCCCTGAACACTTCTCTTTCCAGTTTTTGCCCCTAGCCTTTGCTTTACAAGCCTATCCTAAACCCGTCTCATTCAGGATTGGTCCCCCAACCTATGCTTTCCAGGCTTGGTCCTCAACCTTTCTCGTTTCAGTTTTGCCCCACCAGGTTTTGCCTACTAGGCCTGTACCCAGACCCCTCTCACTCCGGTTTTGTCACCTCAGCCTTTGCCTTCCAGGCCTGGCTCCAATCCCTTCTCTATCCAGTTTTGGATCTCCAGCATTTGCTTTCCAGGCCTACCCCGGCATGCTTAGCTTTCCTGTTTTGGCTCCCCAGCCTATGCCTTCAAGGCTTGACCATGAACTCCTCTCTTTCTAGTTTTGCCCCGCTCCCCAGCCTCTGCTTTCCCGGCAGGGTTCCAAACCCTTCTCGTTCCAGTTATGCGCCCCACCCAGCCTTTGCCTTCCAGGCCTGGAGGTGAACCCTTCTCGTTCAACTTTTAACGCCCCCTCCCCAAGCCCGGATTTCCTTCCAGGCCTGGCCCTGAACCCTTCTCTTTCCAGTTTTCTCACCGCCCCCAGTCTTTGCCTTCCAGGCCTGGACCCCAAACCCTTCTCGTTTCAGTTTTGTCTCCCCAGGGCTTGCCTTACAAGCCTAACCCCCTAGCCCCCCCCATGGCTTTGCCTTCCAGGCTAGGCCCAGAACCCTTCTCTTTCCAGTTCTGGTCCCCACCCTTTGCTTTCCAGGTCTGGCCCGGAACACTTCTAATTCCAGTTTTGACCCCTGAGCCTTTGCCTTCCAGGCTTGGCCCTGAACCCTTCTGTTTCCATTTTGGTCCCCCTTAGCCTTTCCTTTGAGAGAGTTAGGCCAAGGGAAATGGAAAGGCTACGGAAAAACGTTAGGGTCAGGGAAAAGTTTAGACTCAGGGAAAACGTTGGACAAGGGGAAAAGGTTAGGCAAGAAGAAAATGTTAGGCTAAGGGAAAAGTTAGTCTAGGGGAAAGGTTAGGCTAGGGGAAAAGGTTAGGGCAGAGGAAAAGGTTAGGCCAGAGGAAAAGATTACATGATGGGCAATCTTAGGCCAGGGGAAAAAAATGGCAAGGGAAAAGTTTGAGCCAGGGAAAAGCTTAGGCCAGGGGAAAGGGTTAGTCCAGGGGACAAGGTTAGGCCAGGGGATGAGTTTAAGTCAGGGAAAAGGTTATGCTAGTGGAATAACGTAGGCCTGGAAATAGGCTGGGCCTGGGGAAAATGTTAGGAGAGGAAAAGCTTAGGCCAGGCAAAAAAGTAGGTCACGGGAAAAGGTTATCAGTGAAAGGGTTATGCTAGGGGAAATGATTAGGCAGTGGATAAGATTAGGCAATGGGAAATGGCCAAGTTCGAGCTACGATAAGACTAGGGGAAAAGGTCAGGTTTTGAGGAAAAGGTTAAGACCAGGAAAAGGTTAAGCTAAAGGAAATGGCTAGGCTAGGGTGAAAGGTTAGGCTATGGACATTGGTTAGGATAAGGGAAACGTTAGGCATGGGCAAAAGTTAGACTAAGGAAAAAAGCTAGGCAACGTTTAAAGATTAGGTCTGGGGAAAAGCTTAGAAAAGAAAAAAGCATTAGACTAGTGGAAAGGTTGTGCTAGCGGGAAAGGTTAAAATGGTGGAAAAGTTAAGGCTAAGGAAAAAAGTTAGGCTAGGTCAAAAGGTTAGACTAGGAGAAAAGGTTAGTCATGGGGAAAAGTTTAACCCGGGATAAAAGTAACTGTCGGGGAAAAGGTTTGGCCAGGGGAAAGGTTTAGGCTTGGGGAAAAGATTAGACTCTAGGAAAGGTTATGCTTGGAGTAAAGGTTAGGTTAGGGGAATTGGCTGAGGCTAGGAGAAAAGGTTATGCCAGGGGAAAAGGTTTGACATGGGGAAAGGTTAGCCATTGGAAAACGTTAGGCCAGGAGAAAACGTTAATCCAGGGCAAAAGCGTAGTCTACTGGAAAGGGTCAGGCTAGGGGAAAGGGGTCAGGCTAGGGGAAAAGGTTCAGGTAAGGAAAAGGTTACTCTGGGGAAAAAGGTTAAGCTAGGGGAAAGGTTTAGGCTAATGGCTATGGTTAGGCCATGGGAAAAGGGTAAGCCAGGGGAAAAGATCAGACCATGGGAAAAGTTTATTAATGGAAAACCTATGACGGTGGAAATGATTAGGCTAGGGGAAAAGGTTAGGCTGTGGGAAATATTTGGGTTAGGGTTAAGGTTAGGCAAGGGGAAAACATTACAGCAGGGAAATGTTAAAAACCAGGAAAAAGCTTAGGCCAGGGGAAATGGTTAGGCCCGGGAAAACCTTAAGCCTGGGAAAAGGTTATGCTAGCGGAAAAGGTTATAGAGGGGCCAATGTTAGGCTGGGGGAAATGGTTAGGCCAGTGGATACCTTTATTCATTCATTCATTCATTCAATAGTATTTATTGAGCGCTTACTATGAGCAGAGCACTGTACTAAGCGCTTGGGATGAACAAGTCGGCAACAGATAGAGACAGTCCCTGCCGTTTGACGGGCTTACAGTCTAATCGGGGGAGACGGACAGACGAGAACAATGGCACTAAACAGTGTCAAGGGGAAGAACATCTCGTAAAAACAATGGCAACTAAATAGAATCAAGGCGATGTACAATTCATTAACAAAATAAATAGGGCAACGAAAATATATACAGTTGAGCGGACGAGTACAGTGCTGTGGGGATGGGAAGGGAGAGGTGGAGGAGCAGAGGGAAAAGGGGAAAATGAGGCTTTAGCTGCGGAGAGGTAAAGGGGGATGGCAGAGGGAGTAGAGGGGGAAGAGGAGCTCAGTCTGGGAACGCCTCTTGGAGGAGATCAGTTTTAAGTAGGGTTTTGAAGAGGGAAAGAGAATCAGTTTGGCGGAGGTGAGGAGGGAGGGCGTTCCAGGACCGTGGGAGGACGTGACCCAGGGGTCGACGGCGGGATAGGCGAGACCGAGGGACGGTGAGGAGGTGGGCGGCAGAGGAGCGGAGCGTGCGGGGTGGGCGGTAGAAAGAGAGAAGGGAGGAGAGGTAGGAAGGGGCAAGGTGATGGAGAGCCTTGAAGCCTAGAGTGAGGAGTTTTTGTTTGGAGCGGAGGTCGATAGGCAACCACTGGAGTTGTTTAAGAAGGGGAGTGACATGCCCAGATCGTTTCTGCAGGAAGATGAGCCGGGCAGCGGAGTGAAGAATAGACCGGAGCGGGGCGAGAGAGGAGGAAGGGAGGTCAGAGAGAAGGCTGACACAGTAGTCTAGCCGGGATATAACGAGAGCCCGTAATAGTAAGGTAGCCGTTCGGGTGGAGAGGAAAGGGCGGATCTTGGCGATATTGTAGAGGTGAAACCGGCAGGTCTTGGTAACGGATAGGATGTGTGGGGTGAACGAGAGGGACGAGTCAAGGATGACACCGAGATTGCGGGCCTGCGGGACGGGAAGGATGGTCGTGCCATCCACGGTGATAGAGAAGTCTGGGAGCGGACCGGGTTTGGGAGGGAAGATGAGGAGCTCAGTCTTGCTCATGTTGAGTTTTAGGTGGCGGGCCGACATCCAGGTGGAGACGTCCCGGAGGCAGGAGGAGATGCGAGCCTGAAGGGAGGGGGAGAGGACTTTAGGCCAGGGGAAACTGTTAAGCCAGGGGAAAAGCTTAGGCTACTGGAAAGGGTTAGGCTAGGGGAAAAGGTCAGGCATTTGGGCAAAGGTTTGGCTAAGGAAAAGGTTACTTCAGGGAAAAAGCTTAAACCAGGAAAAAGATTAGGCTAAGGGAAAAGGTTAGGCCATGGGAAAGGTTTAAGCCAGGGGAAAAGGTAAGACCATGGGTAAAGTTTATCAGTGAAAAGGTTATGATAGGGGAAAAGATTAGGCCAGGGGAGAATGTTAGGCCGGGAGAAAATGTTAGGTCAGGTGAAAAGCTTAGGCTACTGGGAAGGGTCAGTGGAACAGGTTAAAACTGGGAGAAAGAAAAGGGTAGGGGAAAGGGTTAGGCTAGGGGTAAGGGTTAGGCTAGGGGAAAGGTTGGACTGGAAGAAATGTTAGGCTAGGGGAAAAGGGAAGGCTAGGGGAAAGGGTGGACTAGGGAAAAGATTAGACTATGGGGAAACGTTAGGCCAGGGGACAAGGTTAGGCCAGGGGAAGGCCTTTAGGCTATGGGAAAGATTAGTCTAAGGGAAACCATTAGCCTAGGGAAAAAACTTAGGCTAGGAGAAAAGTTTAGGCTACGTGAAAAGGTTAGGCTAGGGGAAAAGGTTAGGCCAGGGAGAAAGTTAGGCCAGGGAACTAGCTAAGGCTGGGCAAAAAGGTCAGGTTTGGGGAAAACGCTTTGCTCAGGGATAAGGTTAGGCAAGGAGAAAAGTTTTGTCTAGGGGAAAAGATTAGACCAGGGAACGAGGTTAAGCAAGGGGAAATGGTTAGGCTACGGGAAAGATCAGGCTAGGCAAAGGTTTGGAAAGGGGAAAACATAAGGCCAGGTGAAATGGTTACGGTAGGGGAAAAAGTATGGCGAGGGGAAAAGGTTAGGCCAGGGGAAAGGTTTAGGCCACAGGGAAAGGTTAGGAAAGGGGACAAGGTTAGGCCAGGAGAAAAGCTTAGTACAGGGAAAAACCTAGGCCAGGGGAAATGGTTTAGGCCAGGGAGATGGTTGGGCTTGGTGTAAATGTTAGGTTAGGGAAAATCTTTAGGCTCGGGGTAAGAGTTAGGCCGGGGAAAAAGGTTAGGCTAGGGGAAAAGGCTAAGCCTGAGAAAATGGTAAGGTTAGGGGAAAAGGTTAGCCTAGGGGAAAGAATAGATTAGAGAAAACGTTAGGCTGGGGGAAAACATTAGGATTGGGGAAAAGCCTAGGCCCAGAGGGAAGGTAGGCCATGGGAAAAGGTTAGGCCACAGGAAGAGGTTAGGCTAAGAGAAAAGTTTAGGCCAGGGAGAAAGTTAGATTAGGGGAAAAGTTAAGCTCAGGGAAAAGATTAGGCAAGGGGGAAAGGTTAGGCTAAGGGAAATGGTTAGACCAGGGGAACAGATTAAGCCAGGAAAAAGCTTAGGTCGTGGAAAAAGTGAGGCCAGGGGAAAAGGTCAGGCAAGGGGAAAAGGTAAGGCTTGGGGAAAAAGTGAAGCTCAAGGAAAAGGTTAGGTAGGAAGAAAAGGTGAGGTGAAAAGGTCAGGCCAGGGGAAAATCTTAGACCAGGGTAAAAGGTTAGGTCAGGGGAAAAGATTAAGCTAGGGGAAAAGCTTAGGCCAGCGGAAAAGGTTAGGCAAGGGGAAATGGTTATGCTAGGGCAAAGACTATGTTAGGCAGAAGGTTTGGCAATTTAAAACGTTAGACGAAGGAGAAGGTTATGTTAAGGGAAAAGGTATGGCTAGGGAAAAAGGTTAAGCTATGGGAAAAGGTTTGGGCAGGGAAAAGCTTGGCCAGGGTAAAACGTTATGGTGGGGGAGAAGTTTAGGTCCGGAGAAAAGGTTAGGCTAGTGGAAAATGTTAAATAAGGGAGAAGGTTGGGCTTGGTGTAAATGTGAGGTTAGAGGAAACGTTTAGGCTAGGGGAAAGAGTTAGGCAGGAGGAAAAGGACAGGTTAGGGAAAAAGGCTAAGCCTGGTAAAATAGTAAGGCTAGGGGAAAAGGTTACTGTAGGGGAAAGAGTAGACTCAGGGAAATATTAGGCTAGGAGAAAACATTAGGGTAGGGGAAAAGAGTAGGTCAGGGGAAAGGTTTAAGGTAGGGGAAAAAGTTAGACCAGGGGAAAACGTTAGGCAAGGTGAAATGGTTAGGCCAGGGGTCAAGGTTAGGCTAGGGTGAAAGGTTAAGCTAGGGGATGGTTCGGCAAGGGGAAAACATTAGGCCAGGGGAAAGGTTTATGCTAGGTGAAAAGGTTAGGCTAGGGGAAAAGGTTAGGCCAGGGCGAAAGTTAGGCCAGGGGAATAGCTAAGGCTATGCAAAAAGGTCAGGCTTGAGGAAAACGTTATGCTCAGGGAAAGGGTTAGGGAAGGAGAAAAGTTTTGACTAGGGGAGAAGATTAGACCAGGGGACAAGGTTAAGCGAGGGGAATGGGTTAGGCTAGGGGAAAGATTAGGCTAGGCAAAAGGTTTGGCAAGGCGAAAACGTAAGGCCAAGTGAAATGGTTACAGTAGCGGAAAAAATATGGCAAGGGGAAAAGGTTAGACCAGGGGAAAGGTTTAGGCGACAGGAAGAGTTTAGGAAAGGGGACAAGGTTAGGCTGGGAGAAAAGCTTAGTACAGGGAAAAACTTAGGCCAGAGGAAATGGTTTAGGCCAGGGAGACGGTTGGGCTTGCTGTAAATGTTGAGTTAGGGAAAATCTTTAGGCTCGGGGAAGGAGTTAGGCCGGGCGAAAAGGTTAGGCTAGGAGAAAAGGCTAAGCCTGGGAAAATGGTAAGGCTAGGGGAAAAGGTTAGCCTAGGGGAAAAGGTTAGCCTAGGGGAAAGAATAGACTATTGAAAACGTTAGGCTGGGGGAAAACATTAGGATTGGGGAAAAGCTTAGGTCAAGAGAGAAGGTAGGCCGGGGGAAACGTTAGGCCACAGGAAGAGGTAAGGCTAAGGGAAAAGGTTAGGCCAGGAAAAAGTTAAAGGCAAAAGTTAAGCTCAGGGAAAAGATTAGGCAAGGGGGAAAGGTTAGGCTAGGGGAAATGGTTAGACCGGGGAAAAGATTAAGCCAGGAAAAAACTTAGGCCAGGGAAAAAGATAGGCCAGGGGAAAAAGTTTGGCAAGGGAAAATGGTTAAGCTAGGGGAAAGTGTTATGCCAGGGGACAAGGTTAGGCTATGGGAAAAGGTTAAGCTAGGGGAAAGTTTAAGCTTTGTGTAAGATTCGGCAAGGGGAAAACATTAGGCCAGGGGAAAGGTTTGTGGTAGGGGAAAAGGTATGGCTAGGGGAAAATGTTAGGGTAAGGGAAAAGGTTAGGCTAGGAGAAAGCTTAGGCCAGGGGCAAAGGGTAGGTCGGGGAAAAGGGTAGGCTGAGGAAAAAGGTTAGGCAAGGTGAAAAGGTAAGGCCAGAGGAAAAGGTTAGGCCAGAGGAAAAAGTTAGGCCAGGGGAAAAGGTTAGCCTAGGGGAAAGATCAGACTAAGGGATACCTTAGACTAAGGTAAAACATTAGGCTAAGGGAAAGGTTTCGTCTAGGGGAAAAAGTTAGTTTGGGGAAATGGTAAATCTAGGCACAAGATTACACTCGGGGCAAGATTAGATTTGGGAAAACGTTAGACTGCGGGAAACATTAGGATAGGGGAAAAGCATAGGCCATGGAAAAATGGACGGCCAAGGCAAGAGGTTAGGCCAAGAGAAAAAATTAGCCCAGGGAGAAAGTTAGGCTGAGGGAAATGGTAAGGCCAGGGGAAAAGGAAAGGCCAGGGGAAAACGTTAAGCTCAGGGAAAAGGTTAGGCAAGAGAAAAGGTTAGGCTTGGGGAAAAAGTTAGCCCAGGGGAAAGGTTTCAGCCAGGGAAAAGCTTAGGACAGGAGAAAAGTTTTGTTCCAGTTTTGTTCCCGAAACCGTTTCATTCTAGTTTTGGTCCCCAGCCTTTGCCTTCCAAGCCTGGCCCTGAACCCTTCTCTTTCCAGTTTCTCCTCACCCCCCGACCTTTCCCTTCCAGGTCTGGCCCCAACCTGTTCCCCTTCCAGTTTTGCCCCCGCCCCCCGCCCCCAACGCCCGCCAGGCTTAGCCTTTCCAGACCTGGATCCGAACACTTCTCTTTCCACTTTTAGCCCCCCAGCCTTTCCCTTTCAAGAGTGGCCCCGAACCTTTCTCATTTCAGTTTCCTCCCCCCACCCCAAATTTGCGTACAAGGCCTGTCCCCAGACCCCTATCATTCCAGTTCTGTCTCCCCAGCCTGCGCCTTAAGGCCTGGGTCCGATCACTTTTCTATCCAGTGTTGCACCCCCCAGCAGTTGCTTTCCAGACCTGACCCCGAAGTCTTCTCTTTCCAGTTTTGGTGCCCAGCCTTTGCTTTCCAGACCTGGTCCCCCAGCCTTTGCCTGACAGGTCTGGCCTCGATTCCTTCTCATTCCACTTTTGGCCAACCAGCCTTTGTCTTCCAAACCTGGGCCCCCCAACGTTTCCTTCTAGGTCTGGCACTGAACCGTTCTGGTTCCAGTTTTGGTCCCCCAGCCTTACCTTTAGAGGCCTGGCTCCAAACTCTTCTATTTCCAGTTTTGGTCCCAGAGCATTTACCTTCCAGTCCTGGCCCTGAACACTTCTCTTTCCAGTTTTTGCCCCTAGCCTTTGCTTTACAAGCCTGTCCTAAACCCGTCTCCTTCAGGATTGGTCCCCCAACCTATGCCTTCCAGGCTTGGTCCTCAACCTTTCTCGTTTCAGTTTTGCCCCACCAGGTTTTGCCTACTAGACCTGTACCCAGACCCCTCGCACTCCGGTTTGTCACCTGGCCTTTGCCTTCCAGGCCTGGCTCCGATCCCTTCTCTATCCAGTTTTGGACCCCCAGCATTTGCTTTTCAGGCCTATGCCGGAACGCTTACCTTTCCTGTTTTGGCTCCCCATCCTTTGCCTTCAAGGCTTGACCAGGAACCCCTCTCTTTCTAGTTTTGCCCCCCGCCCAGCCTATGCTTTCCAGGCAGGGTTCCAAAGACTTCTCGTTCCAGTTATGCCCCCCCCCCCCGCCCCAGCCTTTGCCTTCCAGGCCTGCCCCCGAACCATTCTCGTTTCACTTTTAACCCCTTACCCGTGCCCGGATTGCCTTCCAGGCCTGTCCCTGAACCCTTCTCTTTCCAGTTTTGCCACCCCCCGAGCCTTTGCCTTCCAGGCCTGGACCCCAAACCCTTCTCGTTTCAGTTTTGTCTCCCCAGGGCTTGCCTTACAGGCCTAACCACGCCCCCCCCATCGTTTTGCCTTCCAGGCTAGGCCCAGAACCCTCTCTTTCCAGTTTTGGTCCCCTCCCTTTGCTCTCCAGGCCCAGCCCGGAACACTTCTAATTCCAGTTTTGGCCCCTGAGCCCAGGCTTGGCCCTGAACCCTTCTGTTTCCATTTTGGTCTCCCTTAGCCTTTCCTTTCAGAAAGTTAGGCCAAGGGAAATGGAAAGGCTACGGAAAAACGTTAGGGTCAGGGAAAAGTTTAGACTCAGGGAAAACGTTGGACAAGGGGAAAAGGTTAGGCAAGAAGAAAATGTTAGGCTAAGGGAAAAGTTAGTCTAGGGGAAAGGTTAGGCTAGGGGAAAAGGTTAGGGCAGAGGAAAAGGTTAGGCCAGAGGAAAAGATTACATGATGGGAAATCTTAGGCCAGGGGAAAAAATGGCAAGGGAAAAGTTTGAGCCAGAGAAAAGCTGAGGCCAGGGGAAAAGGTTAGTCCATGGGACAAGGTTATGCCAGGCGATGAGTTTAAGTCAGGGAAAAGCTTATGCTGGTAGGAAAACGTAGGCCAGGGGAATAGGTTGGGCCTGGGGAAAATGTTAGGAGAGGAAAAAGCTTAGGTCAGGCAAAAAGGTCAGGCCAAGGGAAAAGGTTATCAGTGAAAGCGTTATGCTAGGGGAAATGAATTGGCTGGAGAAAAGGTTAGGCCATGGGAAATGGTTAGGTTCGACGAAAGATGAGACTAGGGGAAAAGGTCAGGTTTTTGGGAAAAGGTTAAGACCAGAGAAAATGTTAAGCTAAAGGAAATGTCTAGGCTAGGGTGAAAGGTTAGGCAATGGGCAATGGTTAGGATAGGAGAAAGGTTAGGCATGGGCAAAAGTTAGACTAAGGAAAAAAGCTAGGCAACGTTTCAAGATTAGGTCTGGGGAAAAGCATAGGTTAGAAAAAACCATTAGACTAGTGGAAAGGTTGTGCTAACGGAAAAGGTTAGAATGGGGGAAAATTAAGGCTAAGGAAAAAAGTTAGGCTAGGGGAACAGGCTAGGCTAGGGGAAAAGGTGAGGCTAGGGGAAAAGGTTAGGCATGGGGAAAAGTTTAACCCGGGGCAAAAGTAACTGTCGGGGGAAAGGTTTGGCCAGGGGAAAAGGTTCGGCCAGGGGAAAAGGTTAGATTCTAGGAAAGGTTATGCTTGGAATAAAGGTTAGGTTAGGGGAATTACCTGAGACTAGGAGAAAAGGTTAGGCCAGGGGAAGGTTTTTGGTATAGGGAAAGGTTAGACAGAGGAAAACGTTAGGTCAGGGGAAAACGTTAATCCAGGGCAAAAACGTAGGCTACTGGAAAGGGTCAGGCTAGGGGAAAAGGTGAAGGTAAGGAAAAGCTTACTCTGGGGAACAAGGTTAAGCTAGGAGAAAAGGTTAGGCTAAGGGCTATGGTTAGGCCATGGGAAAAGGGTAAACCAGGGGAAATGATCAGACAATGGGAAAAGGTTATCAGTGAAAAGGCTATGATGGGGGAAATGATTAGGCCAGGGGAAAAGGTTAGGCTGTGGGAAATAGTTGGGTTAGGGGAAACCCTAACCTGCCACTTAAAACTCAACATGAGCAAGACTGAGCTCCCCACCTTCCCTCCCAAACCCGGTCCTCTCCCAGACTTCTCTATCACCGTGGATGGCACGACCATCCTTCCCGTCTCTCAGGCCCTCAATCTCGGTGTCATCCTTGACTCGTCTCTCTCGTTCACCCCACACATCCTATCCGTTACCAAGACCTGCCGGTTTCATCTCTACCATATCGCCAAGATCCGCCCTTTCCTCTCCACCCAAACGGCTACCTTACTGCTACAGGCTCTCGTTATATCACGGCTAGACTACTGTGTCAGCCTCCTCTCTGACCTCCCTTCCTCCTCTCTCGCCCCACTCCAGTCTATTCTTCACTCCGCTGCCCGGCTCATCTTCCTGCAGAAACGATCTGGGCATGTCACTCCCCTTCTTAAACAACTCCAGTGGTTGCCTATCAACCTCCGCTCCAAACAAAAACTCCTCACTCTAGGCTTCAAGGCTCTCCATCACCTTGCCCCTTCCTACCTCTCCTCCCTTCTCTCTTTCTACCACCCACCCTGCACGCTCCGCTCCTCTGCCGCCCACCTCCTCACCGTCCCTCGGTCTCGCCTATCCCGCCGTCGACCCCTGGGCCACGTCCTCCCGCGGTCCTGGAACGCCCTCCCTCCTCACCTCCGCCAAACTGATTCTCTTTCCCTCTTCAAAACCCTACTTAAAACTGACCTCCTCCAAGAGGCCTTCCCAGACTGAGCTCCTCTTCTCCCTCTACTCCCTCTGCCACCCCTCCTTTACCTCTCCGCAGCTAAACCCTCTTTTTCCCCTTTTCCCTCTGCTCCTCCACCTCTCCCTTCCCATCCCCACAGCACTGCACTCGTCCGCTCAACTGTATATATTTCCATTACCCTATTTATTTTGTTAATGAATTGTACATCGCCTTGATTCTATTTAGTTGCCATTGTTTTTACGAGATGTTCTTCCCCTCGACTCTATATATTGCCAATGTTCTTGTCTGTCTGTCTCCCCCGATTAGACTGTAAGCCCGTCAAACGACAGGGACTGTCTCTATCTGTTGCCGACTTGTTCATCCCAAGTGCTTGGTACAGTGCTCTGCACATAGTAAGCGCTCCATAAATACTATTGAATGAATGAATGAATGAATGGGAAAGATTAAGCAAGGGGAAAACATTACAGCAGGGAAATGTTTAAACCAGGAAAAAGCTTAGGCCAGGGGAAAAGGTTAAGAAAAGGAAAAGCTTAGGCCAGGGGAAAGGTTTAGGCCAGGGGAAAAACTTAAACCTGGGAACAGGTTCTGCTATGGGAAAAAGTTATGGTAGGCGCCATTGTTAGGCAGGGGGAAACAATTAGGCCAGTGGAAAGCTTTAGGCCAGGGGAAACTGTTAAGCCAGAGGAAAAGCTTAGGCTACTGGAAAGGGTCAGGCTAGGGGAAAAGGTCAGGCTTTTGGGAAGAGGTTTGGCTAAAGAAAAGGTTACTTTAGGGAAAAAGTTTAAATCAGGAAAAGGATTAGGCTAAGGGAAAAGGTTAGGTCATGGGAAAAGGTTATCAGTGAAAAGATTATGACAGGCGAAATGATTAGGCCAGGGGAGAACGTTGGGCCAGGAGAAAAAGTTTGGCTAGGGGAAAAGCTTAGGCTACTGGGAAGGGTCAGGCTTTGTGGAAAAGTTTAAGACTGGGAAAAGAATTAAGCTAGGGGAAATGGTTAGGCGAAGGGAAAAGATGTGACTATGGGAAACAGGTTAAAGGAAAGGTTAGGCTAGGAGAAATGTTTAAGCTATGGGACAGGTTAGACATGGGCAAAGGTTAGGCTACAGGAAAAGGCTAGGCAATGTTTAAAGATTAGGTTAGGGGAAAAGGTTAGGTTAGGAGAAAGCGTTAGGTTTGCAGAAAGGTTGGGCTGGGGGAAATGATTGGAATAGGGGAAAATTAAGGATAGTGGAAAAAGGCTAGATGAAAAAGGCTAGGCTATGGGAAAAGGTTAGACAAGGGGAAAAGCTTAAGCCAGGGGAAAGGTTATTGTATGGGGAAAGGTTTGACCAGGAGAAAAGGTTAGTCTCTAGGAATGGTTAGGCTAGGAGTAAATGTTAGGTTAGGGGAATTAGCTGACGCTCTGGGAAAAGGGGGAATGGTTATTGACAAGGTTTTGCCCTGGGCAAAAGCTTAGGCTATGGTAAATGGTCAGGCTGAGTTAAAAGGTCAGGCATGGGGAAAAGGTTAGGCTAGGGGAAAAGGTTAGACCAGGGGAAAAGATTAGGCAAGGGGAAAATAGGCTAGGGGAAAGATTAGGTTGGGCAAAAGGTTTGGCAAGGGGAAACATTAGGCCAGGGCAGAAGGTTGTGGTAGGGGAAAAGGTTTGGCTAGGGGATAAGGTTAAGTTATAGGAAAAGCTAGGCCAGGGGAAAACGTTAAGCCAGGTAACAGTTAGGCCAGGGGAAAAAGCTAGGCAGGGGGAAGACGTTATGCAAGGGGAAAATTCTAAGCCTGGGAAAAAGGTGAGGTTAGGGGAAAAGGTTACACAAGGGGAAAGAGTTAGTCTTTTGAAGGTTAGCTTACTGGAACAGGCTAAACCTGGGAGCAAGATAAGGCTCGGAGAAAGGGTTAGGCTAGGGGAAAGGTTGGACTGGGAGAAATGTTAGGCTTGGGGAAAAGGGAAGGCTAGGGGAAAGGGTGGACTAGGGAAAAATTAGACTATGGGGAAACGTTAGGCCAGGGGAAAAGTTTAGGCCAGGGGACAAGGTTAGGCCAGGGGAAGACCTTAGGCTATGGGAAAGATTAGGCTAAGGGAAACCATTAGCCTAGGGAAAAAAATTAGGCTAGGAGAAAGGTTTAGGGCTAGGTGAAAAGGTTAGGCTAAGGGAAAAGGTTAGGCCAGGGAAAAAGTTATGCCAGGGGAATAGCTAAGGCTAGGCAAAAAGCTCAGGCTTGGGGAAAACGTTATGCTCAGGGTAAAGGTTAGGCAAGGAGAAAAGCTTTGTCTAGGGGAAAAGATTAGACCAGTGGACAAGGTTAAGCAAGGGGAAATGGTTAGGCTAGGCGAAATAATAGGCTAGGCCAAAGGTTGGCAAGGAGAAACTTAATGCCAGGTGAAACGGTTACGGTAGGGGAAAAAGTATGGCCAGGGGAAAGGTTTAGGCCAGTGGAAAGGTTTAAGCTACAGGAAGAGGTTAGGAAAGGGGACAATGTTAGGCCAGGAGAAAAGCTTAGTTCAGGGAACAACTGAGGCCAGGGGAAATGGTTTAGGCCAGGGAGACGGTTGGGCTTGGTTTAAATGTTAGGTTAGGGAAAACCTATAGGCTGGGGGTAAGAGTTAAGCAGGGGAAAAATGTTAGGCTAAGAGAAAAGGTTAAGCCTGGGAAAATGGTAAGGCTAGGGGAAAAGGTCCGCCTACGGGAAAGAATAGACTAGGGAAAACGTTAGGCTAGGGGAAAACATTAGGATTGGGGAAAAGCTTAGGCCAAGAGAGGAGATAGGCCAGGGGAAAAGGTTAGGCCACAGGAAGAAGTTAGGCTAAGGGAAAAGGTTAGGCCAGGGAGAAAGTTAGATTAGGGGAATAGTTAAGCTCAAGGAAAAGATTAGGCAAGGGGGAAAGGTTAGGCCAGGAGAAATGGTTAGACCAAGGGAAAAGATTAAGCCAGGACAAAGCTTAGGTCGGGGAAAAAGGTAGGCCAGGAGAAAAGGTCAGGCAAGGGGAAAAGGTAAGGCTTGGGGAAAATATGAGGCTCAAGGAAAAGGATAGGTAGGAAGAAATGTTTAGGCGAGGTGAAAAGGTCAGGCCAGGGGAAAATCTTATACCAGGGTAAAAGGTTAGGTCAGGGCAATAGGTTAAGCTAGGGGAAAAGCTTAGGCCAGAGGAAAAGGTTAGGCAAGGGGAAATGGTTATGCTAGTGCAAAGATTAGGTTAGGCGGAAGATTTGTTAGTGGGAAAACATTAGGCCAAGGAAAAGGTTATGTTAGGGGAAAAGGTATGTCTGGGGGAAAAGGTTAAGCTATGGGAAAAGGTTTGGCCAGGGAAAAGCTTGGCCAGGGTAAAACGTTAGGCCGGGGGAGAAGTTTAGGTCTGGAGAAAAATTAGGCTAGCGGAAAAGTTTAAACAAGGGAGAAGGTTGGGCTTGGTGTAAATGTTAGGTTAGAGGAAACGTTTAGGCGCGGGGAAAGAGTTAGGCAGTAGGAAAAAAAGATAGGTTAGTGGAAAAGGCTAAGCCTGGTAAAATAGTAAGGCTAGGGGAAAAGGTTACTGTAGGGGAAAGAGTAGACTAAGGAAAAAGTTAGGCTAAGAGAAAACATTAGGCTAGGGGAAAAGAGTAGGTCACGGGAAATGTTAAGGTAGGGGAAAAAGTCAGACCAGGGAAAAAGGTTTGGCAAGGGAAAATGGTTAAGCTAGGGGAAAGGGTTAGGCCAGGGGACAAGGTAAGGTTAGGGGAACAGTTTAAGCTAGGGTAAAGTTTAAGCTTGGTGTAAGATTCGGCAAGGGGAAAACATTAGGCCAGGGGAAAGGTTTATGGTAGGGGAAAAGGTATGGCTAGGAGAAAATGTTAGGTTAAGGGAAAAGGTTAGGCTAGGGGAAAGCTTAGGCCAGGGGCAAAGGGTAGGTCGGGGAAAAGGGTAGGCTGGGGAAAAAGGTTAGGCCGGGTGAAAAGGGCAAGATTAAATTTAGGAAAACGTTAGGCTGGGGGGAAACATTAGGAGAGGGGAAAAGCATAGACCATGGAAAAATAGTAGGCCAGGGCAAGAGGTTAGGCCAAGAGAAAAAATTAGCCCAGGAGAAAGTGAGGCTGGGGGAAAAGGTAAGGCTAGGGGAAAAGGAAAGGCCAGGGGAAAACCTTAAGGTCAGGGAAAAGGTTGGGTAAGAGGAAAGGTTAGGCTTGGGGAAAAGGTTAGCCCAGGGGAAAGGTTTCAGCCAGGGAAAAGCTTAGGACAGTAGAAAAGTTTGGGCCAAGGAAAAAGTTTAAGCCAGGGGAAAGGTTTAATCCTAAGAAAAGGTTATGTGAGGGGAAAGGTTTAGCTAGGTGAAAACCTCAGAGCACGGAAACAGTTAGGGCTGTGGAAAAAGGTAAGGCTATGTGAAAATCTTAAGCCAGGGGAAAAGGTTAGGCTAGGGGAAAGGTTAGGTTAAGGGAAAGCAGTAGGCTAAGGGCAAAGGTGAGGTTACTGGAAAAATTTTAGGTAAGAGGAAGAGGTTAGGTGATTGGAAATGGTTATGTTAGGGGATAGTGCTGGGGCCCCCCAGGCTTTGTCTTAAAACATTGCCCTGAACCTTACTCTTTCCAGATTTGGCCCCCCAAGCCTTTGCCTTCCAGACCTGGCCCCAAACCCTTCTCTATCTAGTTTTTTCCCCCAGCATTTCCCTTATAGGCCAGACTTTGAACCATTCTTGTTTCAGTTTAGGCCCCCTAAGCCTTTGTCCTCTAGGCCTGACCCCCCAAACCTTGCCTTCCAGGCCTTGCTCTGAACACTGTGCTCCAGGATTGCTCCCTCCCCGAGCCTTTTCCTTCCAGACATGATTCTCCCTGCCTTTGCCCGACAGGCCTTGCTCTGAACACTTTGTCTTCCAGGATTGGCCCCTCTCCCTTTGCCTTCCAGGCATGACTCTGAACCCTTTCGTTCCCATTATGGTCCCCCAGCCTATGCCTTCCAGACCTAGCCTGATACCCTTCTAATTCGAGTTTTGGCACCCAGCCTTCGCCTTCCAGTCTTGATTCCGAAACCTTCTCATTCTAGTTTGGCTTTGCCTTCCAAGCCTGGCCCTGAACACTTCTCTTTCCAGTTTCTCCTCACCCCCCGACATTTCCTTTCCAGGTCTGGCCCCAACATGTTTCCCTTCCAGTTTCGGCCTGCCCTCCCGCCCCCCCCCACCGCAAGACTTAGCTTTCCAAGAGCTGACCCCCAACACTTCTCCTTCCAGTTGGAGCCCCCCAGCCTTTGCCTTCCAAAAGTGGCCCTGAACCCTTCTCGTTTCAGTTTTGCCTGCCCCCCCGAAGCTTTGCCTACTAGGCCTGTCCTCAGACCCTTATCATTCCAGTTTTGTCCACCCAGCCTGTGCCTTCCAGGCTTGGCTCGATCCCTTCTCTATGCAGTTTTGGAGCCCCCAGCATTTGCTTTCCAGACCTGACCCCGAACGCTTCTCTTTCCAGTTTTGGCGCCCCAGCCTTTGCTTTCCAGACCTGGTCCCCCAGCTTTTACCTGATAGGTCTGGTCTCAAATCCTTCTCATTCCACTTTTGGCCAATCAGCCTTTGTCTTCCAGACCTGGGCCCCCTAACCTTTCTTTCAAGGTCTGGCACTGAACAGGTCTTGTTCCAGTTTTGGCCACCCAGCGTTAGCATTCCAGACCTGGTTCCAAACTCTTCTATTTCCAGTTTTGGTCCCAGAGATTTTGCCTTCCAGTCCTGGGCCTGAACACTTCTCTTTCCAGTTGTTGCCCCTAACCTTTGCTTTACAAGCCTATCCTAAACCCGTCTCATTCAGGTTTGGTCCCCCAGCCTATGCCTTCCAGGCTTGGTCCTCAGCCTTTCTCGTTTTTGTTTTGCCCCACCAGGTTTTGCCTACTACACCTGTATCCAGACACCCCTCACTCCGGTTTTGTCACCCTGGCCTTTGCCTTCCAGGCCTGGACCCGAACCCATTTGGTTTCACTTTTAACGCCCCCTCCCCCCCGGAACACATTCCAGGCCTTGCCCTGAAACCTTCTCTTTCCAGTTTTGCCACCCCCCCAGCCTTTGCCCTCCAGGCCTGGACCCCAAACGCTTCTCGTTTCAGTTTTGTCCCCCCAGGGCTTGCCTTTCAGGCCTAACCCCGCCCCCCCCCAATCGCTTTGCCTTCCGGGCTAGGCCCAGAACCCTTCTCTTTCCAGTTTTGGTACCCACCCTTTGCTTTCCAGGCCTGGCCCTGAACACTTCTAATTTCAGTTTTGGCCCCTGAGCCTTTGCCTTCCAGGCTTGGCCCTGAACCCTTCTGTTTCCATTTTGGTCCCCCTT
>NC_041744.1:38503781-38567328 GCF_004115215.2 Ornithorhynchus anatinus | reverse complement strand
GCCGCGAACTCTCCGTTTCACTTTTAAACCCTCCCCTCCACCCGGATTGCCTTCCAGGCCTGGCCCTGAACCCTTCTCTTTCCAGTTTTGCCACGCCCCCAACCTTTCCCTTCCAGGCCTGCACCCCAAACACTTCTCGTTTCAGTTTTGTCCCCCCACGGCTTGCCTTACAGGCCTAACCCCCATCCCCCCATCGCTATGCCTTCCAGGCTAGGCCCAGAACCCTTCTCCTTCCAGTTTTGGTCCCCACCCTTTGCTTTCCAGGCCTGGCCCTGAACACTCTAATTCCAGTTTTGGCCCCTGAGCCTTTGCCTTCCAGGCTTGGCCCTAAACCCTCCTGTTTCTATTTTGGTCCCCCTTAGCCTTTCCTTTGATAGGGTGAGGCCAAGGGAAATGGAAAGGCTAGGTAAGGCCCAGAAATGGCTAGGGAAAAACGTTAGGGTGAGGGAAAAGGTTAGGCTCAGGGAAAAGGTTGGACAAGGGGAAAAGGTTAGGCAAGGAGAAAATGTTAGGCTAAGGGAAAAGTTAGTCTAGGGGAAAGTTTAGGCTAGGGGAAAAGGTTAGGCCAGAGGAAAAGGTTAGGCCAGTGGAAAAGATTACAAGATGCGCAATCCTAGGCCAGGGGAAGAAACTGGCCAGGGAAAAGTTTGAGCCAGGGAAAAGCTGAGCCCAGGGGAAAAGGTGAGTCCAGGGGACAAGGTTAGGCCAGGGGATGAGTTTAATTCAGGGAAAAGGTTATGCTAATGGAGAAACGTAGGCCAGGGCAATAGGTTGGGCCTGGGGAAAATGTTAGGAGAGGAAAAAGCTTAGGCCAGGCAAAAAGGTCAGGCCACGGGAAAAGGTTATCAGGGCAAGGGTTATGCTACGGAAAATGATTAGGCTGGGGAAAAGGTTAGGCAATGGGAAATGGCTAAGTTCGAGGAAAGATAAGACTAGGGGAAAAGGTCAGGCTTTGGGGAAAATGTTAAGACCAGGAAAAAGGCTGAGCTAAAGGAAATGGCTAGGCTAGGGTGAAAGGTTAGGCTATGAGCAATGGGTAGGATAGGGGAAAGGTTAGGCATGGGGAAATGTTAGACTAAGGAAAAAAGCTAGGCAACGTTTAAAGATTAGTTCAGGGGAAAAGCTTAGGTTAGAAAAAAGCATTAGACTAGTGGAAAGGTTGTGCTAGCGGGAAAGGTTAGAATGGGGGAAAAGTTAAGGCTAAGGGAAAAAGTTAGGCTAGGAGAACAGGCTAGGCTAGAGGAAAGGTTAGGCTAGGGGAAAGGTTAGGCATGGGGAAAAGTTTACCACAGGGTAAAAGTAACTGTCAGGGAAAAGGTTTGGCCAGGGGAAAAGGTTAGGCTAGAGGAAAAGGTTAGACTCTAGGAAAGGTTATGCGTGGAGTAAAGGTTAGGTTAGGGCAATTAGCTGAGGCTAGGAGAAAAGGTTAGGCCAGGGGTTACGTTTTGAAATGGGGAAAGGTTAGTCAGAGGAAAATGTTAGGCCAGGGGAAAACGTTAATCCAGGGCAAAGGCATAGGCTAATGGAAAGGCTCAGGCTTTGGAAAAGGTTAAGGTAAGGAAAAGGTTACTCTGGGGAAAAAGGTTAAGGTAGGGGAAAGGGGTAGGCTAAGGGCTATGGTTAGTCCATAGGAAAAGGGTTAGCCAGGGGAAAAGATCAGACCATGGGAAAAGGTTATCAGTGAAAAGATTATGATGGGGGAAATGATTAGGTTAGGGGAAAAGGTGGGCTGTGGGAAATAGTTGGGTTAGGCGAAAGGTTAGGCAAGGGGAAAACATTACAGCAGGGAAATGTTTAAACCAGAAAAAAGCTTAGGCCAGGGGAAAAGGTTAGGCCAGGGGAAAGGTTTAAGCCTGGGAAAATGTTATGCTAGGGGAAAAGGTTATGGTAGGGGCCAATGTTAGACTGGGGGAAATGCTTAGGCCAGAGGAAAGCTTTAGGCCAGGGGAAACTGTTAAGCCAGGAGAAAGGTTTAAGCCTGGGAAAAGGTTATGCCAGGGGAAAAGGTTATGGTAGGGGCCAGTGTTAGACTGGGGGAAACGCTTAGGCCAGTGGAAAGCTTTAGGCCCGGGGAAACTGTTAAGCCAGGGGAAAAGCTTAGGCTACTGGAAAGGGTCAGCCTCGGGGAAATGGTGTGGCTTTTGGGAAAAGGTTTGGCTCAGGAAAAGGTTACTTTAGGGGAAAAGGTTGAACCAGGAAAAGGATTAGGCTAAGGGACAAGGTTAGGCCATGGGAAAAGGTTAGGCTAGGGGAAAAAGTTAGACTCTAGGAAAGGTTATGCTTAGAGTAAAGGTTAGGTTAGGGGAATTAGCTGAGGCTAGAAGAAAAAGTTAGGCCAGGGGAAAAGTTTTGACATGGGGAAAGGTTAGCCAGAGGAAAACGTTAGGCCAGGGGAAAACCTTAATCTAGGGCAAAAGTGTAGGCTACTGGAAAGGTTCAGGCTAGGGGAAAAGGGTAAGGTAAAGTAAAGGTTACTCTAGGGAACAAGGTTAAGCTAGGGGAAAGGGTTAGGCTAAGGGCTATGGTTAGGCCATGGGAAAAGGGTTAGCCAGGGGAAAAGATCAGATCATGGGAAAAGGTTATCAGTGAAAAGGTTATGATGGGGGAAATGAACAGGTTAGGGGAAAAGGTTAGGCTATGTGAAATAGTTGGGTTAGGGGAAAGGTAAGTCAAGGGGAAAACATTACAGCAGGGAAATGTTTAAACCAGGAAAAAGCTTAAGCCAGGGGAAAAGGTTAAGAGAAGGAAAAGCTTAGGCCAGGGGAAAGGTTTAAACCTGGGAAAAGGTTCTGCTAGGGGAAGAGGTTACGGTAGGGGCCAATTTTAGGCTGGGAAAAACGGTTAGTCCAGTGGAAAGGTTTAGGCCCGGGGAAACTGTTAAGCCAGGGGAAAAGCTTAGGCTACTGGAAAGGGTCAGGCTAGGGGAAATGGTGTGGCTTTTGGGAAAAGCTTTGGCTAAGGAAAAGGTTACTTTAGGGAAAAATGTTAATCCAGGAAAAGGATTAGGCTAAGGGAAAAAGTAAGACCATGGGAAAAGGTTATCAGTGAAGAGGTTATGATAGGGAAAATGATGGGGCCAGGGGAGAACGTTAGGCCGGGAGAAAAAGTTAGGCCAGGAGAAAAGCTGAGGCTACTGGGAAGGCTCAGGATTTGGGGAAAAGTTTAAGACTGGGAAAAGAATTAAGCTAGGGGAAATGGTTAGGCTAAGGGAAAAGGTGAGACTATGGGAAATAGGTTAAAGGAAAGGTTAGGCTAGGAAAAATGTTTAGGCTATGGGAAATGATCAGCATGGGCAAAGGTTAGGCTACAGGAAAAGACAAGGCAATGTTTAATGATTAGGTTAGGGGAAAAGGTTAGGGTAGGAGAGTGTTAGATTTGCAGAAATGTTGGGCTGGGGGAAAAGATTGGAATAGGAGAAAAATTAAGGATAGTGGAAAAAGGCTAGATGAAAAAGGCTAGGCTATGCGAAAAGGTTAGACAATGGGAAAAGCTTCAGGCAGGATAAAGGTTATTGTATGGGAAAAGGTTTGACCAGGAGAAAAGGTTAGTCTCTAGGAAAGGTTAAGCTAGGAGTAAAGGTTAGGTTAGGGGAATTAGCTGAGGCCTGGGGAAAAGAGGGAAAGGTTAGGACTAGATTTTGCCTTGGGAAAAGGCTTAGGCGATGGTAAATGGTCAGGTTGAGTTAAAAGGTCAGGCATGGGGAAAAGGTTAGGCTAGGGGAAAAGGTTAGACCAGGGGAAAATATTAGGCAAGAGGAAAATAGGCTAGGGGAAAGATTAGGTTGGGCAAAAGATTTGGCAAGGGGAAATCATTAGGCCAGGGGAGAAGGTTGTGGTAGCGGAAAAGGTTTGGCTGGGTGAAAAGGTTAGGGTATGGGAAAAGCTAGGCCAGGGGAAAACGTTAGGCCAGGGACTAGTTAGGCCAGGGGAAAAAGTTTGGCAGGGGGAAGACGTTATGCTAGGGGAAAGTGCTAAGCCTGGGAAAAAGGTGAGGGTAGGGGAAAAGGTTAAGCAAGGGGTAAGATTTAGGCTTTTCAAGGTTAGGTTAGTGGAAAAGGCTAAACCTGGGAGCAAGACAAGGCTAGGGGAAAGGGTTAGGCTAGGGCAAAAATTAGACTAGGTGAAAGGTTAGGCTAGAGGAAAAGGGTAGGCTAGGGGAAAGGGTGGACCAGGGAAAAGATTAGGCTATGGGGAAACGTTAGGCCCGGGGAAAGGTTTAGGCCAGGGTACTAGGTTAGGCCAGGGAAGACGTTAAGCTATGGGAAAGGTGAGGCTAAGGGAAACCATTAGCTTCGGGAAAAAATTTAGGCTAGGAGAAAAGTTTAGGCTAGGGGAAAAGGTTAGGCCAGGGAGAAAGTAAGGCCAGGGGAATAGCTAAGCCTAGGCAAAAAGCTCAGGCTTGGGGAAAACGTTATGCTCAGGGAAAAGTTTAGGCAAGTAGAAAGGTTTTGTCTAGGGGAAACGATTAGACCAGGGGACAAGGTTAAGCAAGGGGAAATGATTAGGCTAGGCGAAAGATTAGGCTGGGAAAATGGTTTGGTAAGGGGAAAACATAAGGCCAGGTGAAACGGTTACGGTAGGCGAAAAAGTATGGCCAGGGCAAACGGTTAGGCCAGGGGAAAGGTTTAGGCTACAGGAAGAGGTTAGGAAAGGGGACAATGTTAGGCCAGGAGAAAAGCTTAGTACAGGGAAAAACTTAGGCCAGGGGAAATGGTTTAGGCCAGAGAGATGGTTGGGCTTGGTGTAAATGTTAGGTTAGGGAAAATCTTTAGGCTTGGGGTAAGAGTTAAGCAGGGGAAAAAGGTTAGGCTAGGAGAAAAGGCTAAGCCTGGGAAAATGGTAAGGCTAGGGGAAAAGGTTAGCCTAGGGGAAAGAATGGACTAGGGAAAACGTTAGGCTGGGGGAAAACATTGGTACTGGGGAAAAGTTTAGGCCAAAGAGAAAGTAGGCCAGGGGAAAAGGTTAGGCCACAGGAAGAGGTTAGGCTAAGGGAAAAGGTTATTCCAGGGAGAAAGTTAGACTAGGGGAAAAGTTAAGCTCAGGGAAAAGATTAGGCAAGGGGGAAAGGTTAGGCTAGGGGAAATGGTTAGACCGTGGGGAAAAGATTAAGCCAGGAAAAAGCTTAGGTCGGCAAAAAAGTTACGCAAGTGGAAAAAGTCAGGCAAGGGGAAAATAAGGCTTGGGGAATACATGAGGCTAAAGGAAAAGGTTAGGTAGGAAGAAAGGTTTAGGTGAGGTGAAAAGGTCAGGCCAGGAGAAAATCTTAGACGAGGGTAAAAGGTTAGGTCAGGGGAAAAGGTTAAGCTAGGGGAAAAGCTTAGGCCAGAGGAAAAAGATAGGCAAGGGGAAATGGTTATGCTAGGGCAAAGATTAAGTTAGGCGGAAGGTTTGGCAATGGGAAAACATTAGGCCTAGGAAAAGGTTATGTTAGGGGAAAAGGTATGGCTATGGGAAAAGGTTAAGCTATGGGAAAAGTTTTGTCCAGGGAAAAGCTTGGCCAGCGTAAAACGTTAGGCTGGGGGAGAAGTTTAGATCCGGAGAAAAGGTTAGGCTAGCGGACAAGTTTAAACAAGGGAGAAGGTTGGGCATGGTGTAAATGTTAAGTTAGAGGAAAGGTTTAGGCTAGGGGAAAGAGTTAGGCGGGAGTACTAAGCCTGGTAAAATAGTAATGCTATGGAAAGGGTTGCTCTAGGGGAAAGAGTAAACTAAGGGAAAAGTTAGGCTAGGAGAAATCATTAGCCTAGGGGAAAAGAGAAGGTCAGGGGAAAAGGTTAAGGTAGAGGAAAAAGTTAGACCAGGGGGAAAAGTTAGGCAAGGGGAAATGGTTAAGTTAGGGGAAAGGGTTAGGCCAGGGGACAAGGTTAGTCTAGGGGAAAAGGTTAAGCTAGGGGAAAGTTTAACCTTGGTTTAAGGTTCTGCAAGGGGAAAACATTAGGCCAGGGGAAAGGATTATGGTAGGGGAGAAGGTATGGCTAGGGGAAAATGTTAGGTTAAGGGAAAGGGTATGGATAGGGGAAATCTAAGGCCAGGGGCAAATGGTAGTTCGGGGAAAAGGGTAGGCTGGGGAAAATGGTTAGGCCAGCTGACAAGGTTAGGCCAGAGGAAAAGATTAGGCCAGGGGGAAAGGTTAGCCTAGGGGAAAGATTGGAGTAAGGGATACCGTAGGCTAAGGGAAAGGTTTAGGCTAGGGGAAAAGGTCAGCTTAGGGGAAAAGGTAAGTCTAGGCGCAAGATTAGACTCGGGGCAAGATTAGATTTGGGAAAACGTCAGGCTGGGGGTAAACATTAGGATAGGGGAAAAGCATAGGCCATGGAAAAATGGTAGGCCAGGGGAAGAGGTTAGGCCAAGAGAAAAAATTAGCCCAGGGATAAAGTTAGGCTGGGGGAAGAGGTAAGGCTTTGTCTTCCAGACCTGGGCCCCCCAGCTTTTCCATCTAGGCCTGGCACTGAACCGTTCTTGTTCCAGTTTTGGCCCCCCAGCTTTACCCTTCCAGGCCTGGTTCCAAACTCTTCTATTTCCAGTTTTGGTCCCAGAGGTTTTACCTTCCAGTCCCGGCCCTGAACACTTCTCTTTCCAGTTTTTGCCCCTAGCCTTTGCTTTACAAGCCTGTCCTAAACCCATCTCATTCAGGTTTGGTCCCCCAGCCTATGCCTTCCAGGCTTGGTCCTGATCCTTTCTCGTTTCAGTTTTGCCCCACCAGGTTTTGCCTACTAGGCCTGTACCCAGACCCCTCTCACTCTGGTTTTGTCACCCCGGCCTTTGCCTTCCAGGCCTGGCTCCGATCCCTTCTCCATCCAGTTTTGGACCCCCAGCATTTGATTTCCAGGCCTACCCCGGAACGCTTAGCTTTCCTGTTTTGGCTCCCCAGCCTTTGCCTTCAAGGCTTGCCCATGAACTCCTCTCTTTCTAGGTTTGTCCCCCTCCCCAGACTATGCTTTCCAGGCAGGGTTCCAAACCCTTCTCGTTTCAGGTATGCACCCCCACCCCCCAAACCTTTGCCTTCCAGGCCTGGACATGAATCCATTTTGTTTCAGTTTTAACGCCCCCCTCCCCCGACCCGGATTGCCTTCCAGGCCTGGCCCGAACCCTTCTCCTTCCAGTTTTGTCATCCCCCCAGCCTTTGCCTTCCAGGCCTGGACCCCAAACCCTTCTCGTTTCAGTTTTGTCCCCCCAGGGCTTGCCTTACAGGCCTAAGCCCCGCCACCCCCCCATTGCTTTGCCTTCCAGGCTAGGTACAGAACCCTTCTCCTTCCAGTTTTGGTCCCCACCCTTTGCTTTCCAGGCCTGGCCCTGAACACTTCTAATTCCAGTTTTGGCCCCTTCCAGGCTTGGCCCTGAACCCTTCTGTTTCCATTTTTGTCCACCTTAGCCTTTCCTTGGAGAGAGTTAGGCCAAGGGAATTGGAAAGGCTAGGGAAAAACGTTAGGGTCGGGGAAAATATTAGGCTCAGGGAAAAGGTCGGACAAGAGGAAAAGGTTAGGCAAGGAGAAAATGTTAGGATAAGGGAAAAGTTAGTCTAGGGGAAAGGTTAGGCTAGGGGAAAAGGTTAGGCCAGAGGAAAAGTTTAGGCCAGAGGAAAAGATTACATGACGGGAAATCTTAGGCCAGGGTAAAAAAATGGCAAGGGAAAAGTTTGAGCCAGGGAAAAGCTTAGGCCAGGGGAAAAGGTTAGTCCAGGGGACAAGGTTAGGCTAGGGGATGAGCTTAAGTCAGGGAAAAGGTTATGCTAGTAGAAAAACGTAGGCCAGGGGAATAGGTTGGGCCTGGGGAAAATGTTAGGAGAGGAAAAAGCTTAGGCCAGGCAAAAAGGTCAGGCCACGGGAAAAGGTTATCCCGTGCAAGGGTTATGCTAGGGGAAATGATTAGGCTGGGGGCAAAGGTTAGGCAACGGGAAATGGTTTTGATCAAGAAAACATAAAACTAGGCAAAAAGGTCAGGCTTTGGGAAAAAGGTTAAGATCATGAAATAAGTTAAGCTAAAGGAAATGGCTAGGCTAGGGGGAAAGGTTAGGCTATGGGCAATCATTAGGATAGGGGAAAGGTTAGGCATGGGCAAAAGTCAGTCTAAGGAAAAAAGCTAGACAACTTTTAAAGATTAGGTCTGGAGAAAAGCTCAGGTCAGAAAAAAGCATTAGACTATTGGAAAGGTAGTGCTAGCGGGAAAGGTTAGAATGTGGGAGAAGTTAAGGCTAAGGAAAAAAGTTAGGCTAGGAGAACAAGCTAGGTTAGGGGAAAAGGTTAGGCTAGTAGAAAAGGTTAGGCATGGGCAAAGGTTTAACCCCTTGTAATATTAACTGTCGGGGAAAAGGTTTGGCCAGTGGAAAAGGTTAGGCTAGGGGAAAAGGTTTGACTCTAGGAAAGGTTATGTTGGAGTAAAGGTTAGGTTAGGAGAATCAGGGTAAAGGTTAGGCAAGGAGAAGTTTTGTCTAGGGGAAAAAATTAGATCGGAGACAAGGTTAAGCAAGGGGAAATGGTTAGGCTAGGCGAAAGATTAGGCTAGGCAAAAGGTTTGGCAAGGGGAAAACACAAGGCCAGGTGAAACGGTTATAGTAGGGGAAAAAGTATGGCCAGGGGAAACGGAAGGCCAGGGGAAAGGTTTAGGCCACAGGAAGAGGTTAGGAAAGGGGACAAGGTTAGGGCAGGAGAATAGCCTAGTACAGGGAAAAACCTAGGCCAGGGGAAATGGCTTAGGAGAGGTAGACGGTTGGGCTTGGTGTAAATGTTAGGTTAGGGAAAATCTTTAGGCTCGGGGAAAGAGTTTGGCCAGGGAAAAAGGTTAGGCTACGAGAAAAGGCTAAGCCTGAGAAAATGGTAAGGCTAGGGGAAAAGGTTATGGTAGGGGCCAATGTTAGGCGGGGGGAAACGCCAAGGACAGTGGAAAGCTTTAGGCCAGGGGAAACTGTTATGGCAGGGGAAAAGCTTAGGCTACTGGAAAGGGTCAGGTTAGGGGAACAGGGCAGGCTTTTGTGAAAAGGTTAGGCTAAGGAAAAGGTTACTTGGGGAAAAAGGTTAAACCAGGGAAAGGATTAGACTAAGGGAAAAGGTTAGGCCTTGGGAAAAGGTTAAGCCTGGAGAAAAGGTAAGACCATGGTAAAAGGTTATCAGTGAAAAGGTTATGATAGGGGAAATGATTAGGCCAGGGGAGAAGGTTAGGCCAGGAGAAAAAGTTAGGCCAGGGGAAAAGCTTAGGCTATTGGGAAGGGTCAGGCTTTGGGAAAATGTTTAAGACTGGGAAAAGAATTAAGTTAGGGGAAATGGTTAGGCTAAAGGAAAAGGTGAGACTAAGGGAAATAGGTTAAAGGAAAGGTGAGGCTAGGAGAAATGTTTAGGCTATGGGAAAGGTTAGGCATGGGCAAAAGGTAGGCTACAGGAAAAGGCTAGGCAATGTTTAAAGATTAGGTTAGGGGAAAAGGTTAGGTTAGGAGAAGGTTTTAGGTTTGCAGAAATGTTGGGCTCGGGGAAAAGATTGGAATAGGAGAAAAATTGAGGATAGTGGAAACAGGCTAGATGAAAAAGGCTAGGCTATGCGAAAAGGTTAGACAAGGGGAAAAGCTTAAGGCAGGGTAAAGGTTATTGTATGGGAAAAGGTTTGACCAGGAGAAAAGTTTAGTCTCTAGGAAAGGTTAGGCTGTGAGTAAAGTTTACCTTAGGGGAATTAGCTGAGGCTTGGGGAAAAGAGGGAAAGGTTAGGTCAAGGTTTTGCCCTGGGAAAAAGCTTAGGCTATCGTAAATCATCAGGCTGAGTTAAAAGGTGAGGCATGGCGAAAAGGTTAGGCTAGAGGAAAAGGTTAGACCAGGAGAAAAGATTAGGCAAGGGGAAAATAGGCTAGGGGAAAGATTAGGTTGGGTAAATGGTTTGGGAAGGGGAAAACATTAGGCCAGGGGAGAAGGTTGTGGTAGGGGAAAAGGTGTGACTAGGGGAAAAGGTTAGGCTATGGGAAAAGCTAGGCCAGGGGAAAACGTTAGGCCACAGATCAGTTAGGCCAGGGGAATAGGTTAGGCAGGGAGAAGACGTTATGCTAGGGGAAAATGCTAAGCCTTGGAAAAAGGTGAGGCTAGGGGAAAGGGTTACGCTTGGGGAAAGTGTGAGGCTTTTCAGGGTTAGGTTAGTGGAAAAGGCTAAACCTGGGAGAAAGATAAGGCTAGGGGAAAGGGTTAGGTTAGGGGAAAGGGTTAGGCTAAGGGAAAGGTTAGACTAGGAGAAAAGTTAGGCTAGGGGAAAAGGGAAGGCTAGGGGAAAGGGTGGACTAGGGAAAAGGTCCCTCATCCTATCCGTTACCAAGACCTGCCGGTTTACCCTCTACAATATCGCCAAGATCCGCCCTTTCCTCTCCACCCAAACGGCTACCTTACTGTTACGGGCTCTCGTTATATCCCTGCTAGACTACTGTGTCAGCCTTCTCTCTGACCTCCCTTCCTCCTCTCTCGCCCCTCTCCAGTCTATTCTTCACTCCGCTGCCAGGCTCATCTTCCTGCAGAAACGATCTGGGCATGTCACTCCCCTTCTTAAACAACTCCAGTGGATGCCTATCAACCTCCGCTCCAAACAAAAACTCCTCACTCTAGGCTTCAAGGCTCTCCATCACCTTGCCCCTTCCTACCTCTCCTCCCTTCTCTCTTTCTACCACCCACCCCGCACGCTCCGCTCCTCTGCCGCCCACCTCCTCACCATCCCTCGGTCTCACCTATCCCGCCGTCAACCCCTGGGTGAATGAGTCCTCCCGCGGTCCTGGAACGCCCTCCCTCCTCACCTCCGCCAAACTGATTCTCTTTCCCTCTTCAAAACCCTACTTAAAACTCACCTCCTCCAAGAGGCGTTCCCAGACTGAGCTCCTCTTCTCCCTCTACTCCCTCTGCCATCCCCCCTTTACCTCTCCGCAGCTTAACCCTCTTTTCCCCCTTTTCCCTCTGCTCCTCCACCTCTCCCTTCCCATCCCCACAGCATTGTACTCGTCCACTCAACTGTATATATTTTCGTTACCCTATTTATTTTGTTAATGAATTGTACATCGCCTTGATTCTATTTAGTTGCCATTGTTTTTACGAGATGTTCTTCCCCTTGACTCTATTTATTGCCATTGTTCTTGTCTGTCCGTCTCCCCCGATTAGACCGTAAGCCCGTCAAACGGCAGGGACCGTCTCTATCTGTTGCCGACTTGTTCATCCCAAGCGCTTAGTACAGTGCTCTGCACATAGTAAGCGCTCAATAAATACTATTGGATGAATGAATGAATGAAAAGATTAGATTATGGGGAAACGTTAGGCCAGGGGAAGGTTTTAGGCCAGGGGACAACGTTAGGTCTGGGGAAGACCTTAGTCTATGGGAAAGATTAGGCTAAGGGAAATGATTAGCCTAGGGAAAAAATTTAGGCTAGGAGAAAAGTTTAGGCTAGGTGAAAATGTTAGGCTATGGGAAAAGGTTAGGCCAGGGGAAAGTTGGGCCAGGGGAATAGCTAAGGCTAGGCAAAAAGGTCAGGCTTGGGGATAACGTTTCGCTCAGGGTAAAGGTTAGGCAAGGAGAAATGTTTTGTCCTGTGGAAAAACTTAGATTAGGGGGCAAGGTGAAGCAAGGGGAAATGGTTAGGCTAGGCGAAAGATTAGGCTAAGCAAAAGGTTTGGCATGGGGAAAACATAAGGCCAGGTGAAACGGTTACGGTAGGAGAAAAAGTATGGCCAGGGGAAACGGTTAGGCCAGGGGAAAGGTTTAGGCCACAGGAAGAGGTTAGGAAAGGGGACAAGGTTAGACCAGGAGAAAAGCTTAGTACAAGGAGATACCTAGGCCATGGGAAATGGTTTAGGCCAGGGAGACGGTTGGGCTTGGTGTAAATGTTAGGTTAGGGAAAATCTTTAGGCTTGGGGAAAGAGTTAGGCAGGGGAAAAAGTTTAGGCTCAAGCTAGGGGAAAAGGATAGCCTAGGGGAAAGAATAGACTAGGGAAAACGTCAGGCTAGGGGAAAACATTAGGATTGGGGAAGAGCCTAGGCCGAGAGCGAAGGTAGGCAAGGGGAAAAGGTTAGGCCACAGGAGGAGGTTAGGCGAAGGGAAGAGTTTAGGCCAGGGAGAAAGTTAGACTAGGGGAAAAGTTAAGCTCAGGGAAAAGATTAGGCAAGGGGGAAAGGTTAGACCAGGGGAAATGGTTAAACCAGGGGAAAAGATTAAGCCAGAAAAAATCTTAGGACAGGGAAAAAGTTAGGCCAGGGGAAAAGGTCAGGCAAGGGGAAAAGGTCAGGCTTGGGGAAAACGTGAGGCTCAAGGAAAAGGTTAGGTAGGAAGAAAAGATTAGGTGAGGTGAAAAGGTCAGGTCAGGGGAAAATCTTAAACCAAGGTAAAAGGTTAGGTCAGGGGAAAAGGTTAATCTAGGTGAAAAGCTTAGGCCAGAGGAAAAGGTTAGGCAAGGGCAAATGGTTATGCTAGGCAAAGATTAAGTTAGGCGGAAGGTTTGGCAATAGGAAAACATTAGGCCAAGGAAAAAGTTATGTTACGGGAAAAGGTATGGATAGGGGAAAAGGTTAAGCTATGGGAAAATGTTTGGCCAGGGAAAAGCTTGGCCAGGGTAAAGCGTTAGGCCGGGGGAGAAGTTTAGGTGCGGAGAAAAGCTTAGGCTAGCGGAAATGGTTAGACAATGGAAAAGGTTGGGCTTGGTGTATATGTTAGGTTAGAGGAAACGTTTAGGTTAGGGGAAAGAGTTAGGCGGGAGGGAAAGGATAGGTAGGGGGAAAAGGCTAGGCCTGGTAAAATAGTAAGGCTAGGGGAAAAGGTTACTGTAGGGGAAAGAGTAGACTAAGGGAAAAGTTAGGCTAGGAGAAAACAATAGTCTAGGCGAAAAGAGTAGGTCAGGGGAGAAGGTTAAGGTGAGGGAAAAAGTTAGACCAGTGGAAAAAGTTTGGCAAGGGAAAATGGTTAAGCTAGCGGAAAGGGTTAGACCAGGGGACAAGGTCAGGTTAGGGGAAAAGGTTAAGCTAGGGGAAAGTTAAAGCTTGATGTAAGCTTCGGCAAGGCGAAAACATTAGGGCAGGGGAAAGGTTTATGGTAGGGGAAAAGGTATGGCTAGGGGAAAATGTTAGGTTAAGGAAAAAGGTTTGGCTAGGGGAAAGCCTAGGCCAGGGGCAAAGGGTAGGTCAGGGAAAAGGGTAGGCTGGGGAAAAAGTTTAGGCCAGGTAAAAAGGTTAGGCCAGAAGAAACGGTTAGGCCAGGGGAATAAGGGAAAAAATTAGGCGAAGGGAAAGGTTTAGGCTAGGGGAAAAGGTTAGGTTAGGGGAAAAGGTAAGTCTAGGGGCAAGATTAAAATCGGGGCAAGATTAGATTTGGGAAAGGTCTGGCCGGGGGCAAACATTAGGATAGGGGAAACGTATAGGCCATGGAAAAATGGTAGATCAGGGGAAGAGGTTAGGCCCAGAGAAAAAATTAGCCTAGGGAGAAAGTTAGGCTGGGGGAAAAGGTAAGGCTAGGGGAAAAGGAAAGGCCAGGAGAAAACGTTAAGCTCAGGGAAAAGGTTAGGCAAAGGAAAGGTTAGGCTTGGGGAAATGGTTAGCCCAGGGGAAAGGTTTAAGCCAGGGAAAAGCTTAAGACAGGAGAAACGTTTAGGCCAGGGAAAAAGGTTAAGCCAGGGGAAAAGTTTAATCCTAAGAAAAGGTTAAGTGAGGGGAAAGGTTTGGCTGGGTGAAAACCTCAGACCAGGGAAAAAGTTAGGGCCAAGGAAAAAGGTAAGTTTATGTGAAAACGTTAGGCCAGGGGAAGGGTTTAGGCTAGGGGAATGTTTAGGCTACGGGAAAGTATCAGGCTAGGGGCAAAGGTGAGGTTACTGGAAAAATTTTAGGTAAGAGGAAAAGAAATGTTAGGTGATGGCAAATGGTTATGTTAGGGGAAAGTGTTGGGCCCCCCAGCCTTTGTCTTCAAACATGGCCCTGAACCTTACTCTTTACAGATTTGGCCCCCCAGCCTTTGCCTTCCAGACCTGGCCCCAAACCCTTCTCTATGTAGTTTTGGTCCCCCAGCATTTGCCTTATAGGCCAGGCCTTGAACCTTTCTCGTTCCAGTTTTGGCCCCCTAGCCTTTGTCTTCTAGGCCTGACCTGCCTTATAGGCCAGGCCTTGAACCTTTCTCGTTCCAGTTTTGGCCCCCTAGCCTTTGTCTTCTAGGCCTGACCTGCCAAACCTTGGTCTCCAGGCCTTCCGCTGACTACTGTGTTCCAAGATTGCTCCCTCCCCTTGCCTTTTCCTTCCAGACCTGATTCACCCTGCCTTTGTCTGACAGGCCTTGCCCTAAACACTTCGTGTTCCAGGATTGGCCCCACTCCCTTTGCCTTCCAGGCACGACTCTGAACCCATCTGGTTCCCATTATGGTCCCCCATGCCTTCCAGACCTATCCCCGTACCCTTCTCCTTCCAATTTTGGCCCCCAATCTCTCCCTTCCAGTCTTGGTCCCGAAACCTTCTCATTCTAGTTTTCGCCTCCAGCCTTTGCCTTCCAGCCCTGGCCCTGAACCCTTCTCTTTCCAGTTTCTCATCACCCCCCGACCTTTCCCTTCCAGGTCTGGCCCCAACATGTTTCCCTTCCAGTTTCGGCCCGCCCCCTCAGCCCCACAGCCAGCCTCAGTCTTTCTAGACTGTGCCCCGAACACTTCTCTTTCGAGTTTTAGCGCCCCAGCCTTTGCCTTCCAAGAGTGGCCCCGAACCCTTCTGGTTTCAGTTACCCGCCCTGCAAAATTTGCCTACTACGCCTGTCCCAAGACCCCTTTCATTCCAGTTTTGTCCCCAGCCTGTGCCTTGCAGGCTTGGCTCCGATCGCTTCTCTATCCAGTTTTGGACCCCCCCAGCATTTGCTTTCCAGACCTGACCTCAAACTCTTCTCTTTCCAGTTTTGGCGCCCCAGCCTTTGCTTTCCAGACCTGTTCCCCCAGCCTTTGCCTGACAGGTCTGGACTCGAATCCTTCTCATTCCACTTTTGGCCAACCAGCCTTTGTCTTCCAGACCTGTTCCTCCCATCCTTTCCTTCTAGGCCTGGCATTGAACCCTTCTTGTTCGAGTTCTGAACCCCCAGCCTTGCCCTTCCAGGCCTGGCTCCAAACTCTTCTATTTCCAGTGTTGGTCCCAGAGGTTTTACCTTCCATTCCTGGCCCTGAACACTTCTCTTTCCAGTTTTTGCCCCTAGCCTTTGCTTTACAAGCCTGTCCTAAACCCGTCTCATTCAGGATTGGTCCCCCAGCATATACCTTCCAGGCTTGGTCCTCAGCCTTTCTCGTTTCAGTTTTCCCCCCACCAGGTTTTGCCTACTAGACCTGTACCCAGACCCCTCTCACTCTGGTTTTGTCACCTCGGCCTTTGCCTTCCAGGCCTGGCTCCGATCCCTTCTCTATCCAGTTTTGGATCCCCAGCATTTGCTTTCCAGGCCTACCCCGGAATGCTTAGCTTTCCTGTTTTGGCTCCCCAGCCTTTGCCTTCAAGGCTTGACCATGAACTCCTCTCTTTCTAGTTTTGCCCCGCTCCCCAGCCTATGCTTTCCAGGCAGGGTTCCAAACCCTTCTCGTTCCAGTTATGCGCCCCACCCAGCCTTTGCCTTCCAGGCCTGGACGTGAACCCTTCTCGTTTAACTTTTAACGCCCCCTCCCCAAACCCGGATTTCCTTCCAGGCCTGGCCCTGAACCCTTCTCTTTCCAGTTTTCTCACCCCCCCAGTCTTTGCCTTCCAGACCTGGACCCAAACCCTTCTCGTTTCAGTTTTGTCCCCCCAGGGCTTGCCTTACAGGCCTAACCCCCTAGCCCCCCCCCATCGCTTTGCCTTCCAGGCTAGGCCCAGAACCCTTCTCTTTCCACGTTTGGTCCCCACCCTTTGCTTTCCAAGCCTGGCCCTGAGCACTTCTAATTCCAGTTTTGGCCCCTGAGCCTTTGCCTTCCAGGCTTGGCCCTGAACCCTTCTGTTTCCATTTTGGTCCCCCTTAACCTTTCCTTTGAGAGAGTTAGGCCAAGGGAAATGGAAAGGCTAGGGATAAACGTTAGGGTAGGGAAAATGTTAGGCTCAGGGAAAAGGTTGGACAAGGGGAAAAGGTTAGGCAAGGAGAAAATGTTAGGCTAAGGGAAAAGTTAGTCTAGGGGAAAGGTTATGCTAGGGGAAACGTTTTGGCCAGAGGAAAAGGTTAGGCCAGCGGAAAAGATTACATGATGGGAAATCTTAGGCCAGGGAAAGGAAATGGCAAGGGAAAAGCTTGAGCCAGGGAAACGCTTAGGCCAGGGGAAAAGGTTAGTCCAGGGGACAATGTTAGGCCAGAGGATGAGTTTAAGTCAGGGAAAAGGTTATGCTAGTGGAAAAACGTAGGCCAGGGGAATAGGTTGGGCCTGGAGAAAGTGTTAGGAGAGGAAAAAGCTTAGGCCAGGCAAAAAGGTCAGGCCACGGGAAAAGGTTATCAGTGCAAGGGTTATGCTAGGGGAAATGATTAGGCTGGGAACAGGTTAGGTCATGGGAAATGGTTTAGTTCGAGGAAAGATAAGACTAGGGGAAAAGGTCAGGTTTTGTGGAAAAGGTTAACACCAGGAAAAAAGTTTAGCTAAAGAAAATGGGTAGGCTAGGGTGAAAGGTTAGGGTATGGGCAATGCTTAGGATAGGGGAAAGGTTAGGCATGGGCAAAAGTTAGACTAAGGAAAAAAGCTAGGCAACGTTCAAAGATTAGGTCTGGGGAAAAGCTTAGGTTAGAAAAAAGCATTAGACTAGTGGAAAGGTTGTGCTAACGGGAAAGGTTAGAATGGGGGAAAGTTAAGGCTAAGGAAAAAAGTTAGGCTAGGGGAAAAGGTTAGACTTGGGGAAAAGGTTAGGCATGGGGAAAAGTTTAACTCGGAGTAAAAGTAACTGTTGGGTTAAAGGTTTGGCCAGGGGAAAAGGTTAGGCTAGGGGAAAAGGTTAAACTCTAGGAAAGGTTATGCTTGGAGTAAAGGTCAGGTTAGGGGAATTAGCTGAGGCTAGGAGAAAATGTTAGGCCAGGGGAAAGGTTTTGACATGGGGAAAGGTTAGCCAGAGGAAAACGTTAGGCCAGGAGAACACGTTAATCCAGGGCAAAAGCGTAGGCTACTGGGATGTGTCAGGCTCTGGGAAAAGGTTAAGGTAAGGAAAAGATTACTCTAGGCAAAAAGATTAAGCCAAAGAAAAGTTTAGGCTAAGGGCTATGGTTAGGCCATGGGAAAAGGGTAAGCCAGGGGAAAAGATCCGACCATGGGAAAAGTTTATCAATGAAAAACTTATGATGGTGGAAATGATTAGGCTAGGGGAAAAGGTGGGCTGTGGGAAATAGTTGGGTTAGGGGAAAGGTTAGGCAAGGGGAAAACATCACAGCAGGGAAATGTTTAAACTAGGAAAAAGCTTAGGCCGGGGAAAATGGTTAGGCCCGGGAAAACCTTAAGCCTGGGAAAAGGTTACGCTAGCAGAAAAGGTTATGGTAGGGGCCAATGTTAGGCTGGGGGAAACGGTTAGACCAGTGGAAACCTTTAGGCCAGGGGAAACTGATAAGCCAGGGGAAAAGCATAGGCCACTGGAAAGGGTCAGGCTAGGTGAAAAGGTCAGGCTTTTGGGCAAAGGTTTGGCTAAGGAAAAGGTTACTTCAGGGAAAAAGGTTAAACCAGGAAAAAGATTAGGCTAAGGGAAAAGGTTAGGCCATGGGAAAGGTTTAAGCCAGGGGAAAAGGTAAGACCACGGGTAAAGTTTATCAGTGAAAAGGTTATGATAAGGGAAAAGATTAGGCCAGGGGAGAACGTTAGGCCAGGAGAAAATGTTAGGTCAGGAGAAAAGCTTAGGCTACTAGGAATGGTCAGTGTAACAGGCTAAAACTGGGAGAAAGAAAAGGGTAGGGGAAAGGGTTAGGCTAGGGGTAAGGGTTAGTCTAGGGGAAAGGTTGGACTGGGAGAAATGTTAGGATAGGGGAAAAGGGAAGGCTAGGCTAAAGGGTGGACTAGGGAAAAGATTAGACTATGGGGAAACGTTAGGCCAGGGGAAAAGTTTAGGCTAGGGGACAAGTTTAGGCCAGGGGAAGACGTTAGGCTATGGGAAAGATTAGGCTAAGGGAAACCATTAGCCTAGGGAAATAACCTAGCCCAGGAGAAAAGGTTAGCCTAGGTGAAAAGGTTAGGCTAGGGGAAAAGGTTAGGCCAGGGAGAAAGTTAGGCCAGGGGAATAGCTAAGGCTGGGCAAAAAAGTCAGGCTTGGGGAAAACGTTATGCTCAGGGAAAAGGTTAGGCAAGGAGAAAGGTTTTGACTAGGGGAGAAGATTAGACCAGGGGACAAGGTTAAGCGAGGGGAATTGGTTAGGCTAGGGGAAAGATTAGGCTAGGCAAAAAGTTTGGCAAGGCGAAAACGTAAGGCCAAGTGAAACTGTTACAGTAGGGGAAAAAGTATGGCCAGGGGAAAAGGTTAGGCCAGGGAAAAGGTTTAGGCTACAGGGAAAGGTTAGGAAAGGGGACAAGGTTAGGCCAGGAGAAAAGCTTAGTACAGGGAAAAACTTAGGTCAGGGGAAATGGTTTAGGCCAGGGAGATGGTTGGGCTTGGTGTAAATGTTAGGTTAGGGAAAATCTTTAGGCTCGGGGTAAGAGTTGAGCAGGGGAAAAAGGTTAGGCTAGGAGAAAAGGCTAAGCCTGGGAAAATGGTAAGGTTAGGGGAAAAGGTTAGCGTAGGCGAAAGGATAGACTAGAGAAAATGTTAGACTGGGGGAAAACATTAGGATTAGGGAAAAGCTTAGGCCCAGAGGGAAGGTAGGCCATGGGAAAAGGTTAGGCCACAGGAAGAGGTTAGGCTAAGGGAAAAGTTTAGGCCAGGGAGAAAGTTAGATTAGGGGAAAAGGTAAGCTCAGGGAAAAGTTTAGGCAAGGGGGAAAGGTTAGGCTAAGGGAAATGGTTAGACCAGGGGAAAAGATTAAGCCAGGAAAACACTTAGGTCGGGGAAAATTTAGGTAAGGGGAAATGGTCAGGCAAGGGGAAAAGGTAAGGCTTTGGGAATACGTGAAGCTCAAGGAAAAGGTTAGGTAGGAAGAAAAGGTTAGATGAGGTGAAAAGGTCAGGCTAGTGGAAAATCTTGAACCAGGGTAAAAGGTTAGGTCAGGGGAAAAGGATAAGTTAGGGGAAAAGGTTAGGCTAGGGGAAAAGGTTATGCTAGGGGAAAGGTTTATGGTAGGGGCCAATGTTAGGCTGGAGGAAACAGTTAGGCCAATGGAAAGCTTTAGGCCAGGGGAAACTGTCAAGCCAGGGGAAACGCTTAGGCTACTGGAAAGGGTCAGGCTAAGGGAAATGGTCTGGCTTTTGGGAAAAGGTTTGGCTAAGGAAAAGTTTACTTCAGGGAAAAAGGTTGAACCAGTAAAAGGATTCGCCAAAGGGGAAAGGTTAGGCTATGGGAAAAGGTTAGAACAGGGGAAAAGGTTAGGCAAAGGGAAAATAGGCTAGTGGAAAGATTAGGTTGGGCAAAAGGTTTGGCAAGGGGAAAACATTAGGCCAGGGGAGAAGGTTGTGGTAAGGGAAAAGGTTTGGCTACGGGAATGGTTAGGCTAGGAGAAAAGCTAGGCCAGGGGAAAACGTTAGGCCAGGGAACACTTAGGCCAGAAGAAAAGGTTAGGCAGGGGGAAGACGTTATGCTAGGGGAAAATGCTAAGCCTGGGAAAACGGTGAGGCTAGGGGAAAAGGTTACACCAGGGGAAAGAGTTAGGGCTTTCAAGGTTAGGTTAGTGGAAAAGGCTAAACCTGGGAGAAAGATAAGGCTAGGGGAAAGGGTTAGGCTAGGGGAAAGAATAGACTAGGAGAAAAGTTAGGCTAGGGGAAAAGGGTAGGCTAGGGGAAAGGGTGGACTAGGGAAAAGATTAGACTATGGGTTAACGATAGGTCAGGATAAAGGTTTAGGCCAGGGGAAAAGGTTAGGCCAGTGGAAGATGTTAGGTTATGGGAAAGATGAGGCTAAGCGAAACCATTACCCTAGGCAAAAAATTTAGGCTAGGAGAAAATTTTAGGCTAGGTGAAAACGTTAGGCTAGGGGAAAAGGTTAGGCCAGGGGAATAGCTAAGGCTAGGCAAAAAGGTCAGGCTTGAGGAAAGCGTTATGCTCAGGGAAAGGGTTAGGCAATGAGAAATGTTTTGACTAGGGGAGAAGATTAGACCAGGGGACAAGGTTAAGCGAGGGGAATTGGTTAGGCTAGGGGAAAGATTAGGCTAGGCAAAAGGTTTGGCAAGGCGAAAACGTAAGGCCAAGTGAAACGGTTACAGTAGGGGAAAAAATATGGCAAGGGGAAAAGGTTAGGCCAGGGGAAAGGTTTAGGTGACAGGAAGAGTTTAGGCAAGGGGACAAGTCTAGGCCAGGAGAAAAGCTTAGTACAGGGAAAAACATAGGCCAGGGGAAATGGTTTAGGCCAGGGAGATGATTGGGCTTGGTGTAAATGTTAGGTTAGGGAAAATCTTTAGCCTCGGGGAAAGAGTTAGGCCGGGGAAAAAGGTTAGGCTAGGAGAAAAGGCTAAGCCTGGGAAAATGGTAAGACTAGGGGAAAAGGGTAGCCTAGGGGAAAGAATAGACTATTGAAAACGTTAGGCTGGGGGAAAACATTAGGATTGGGAAAAAGTTTAGGCCAAGAGAGAAGGTAGGCCAGGGGAAAAGGTTAGGCCACAGGAAGACGTAAGGCTAAGGGAAAAGGTTAGGCCAGGGAAAAATTTAGACTATGGCAAAAGTTAAGCTCAGGGAAAAGATTAGGCAAGGGGGAAAGGTTAGGCTAGGGGAAATGGTTAGACCGGGGGAAAAGATTAAGCCAGGAAAAAACTTAGATCGGGGAGAAAGATAGGCCAGGGGAAAAGGTTTGGCAAGGGAAAATGGTTAAGGTAGGGGAAAGTGTTATGCCAGGGGACAAGGTTAGGCTAGGGGAAAGTTTAAGCTTGTTGTAAGATTCGGCGAGGGGAAAACATTAGGCCAGGGGAAAGGTTTGTGGTAGGGGAAAAGGTATGGCTAGGGGAAAATGTTAGGGTAAGGGAAAAGGTTAGGCTAGGAGAAAGCTTAGGTCAGGGACAAAGGGTAGGTCGGGGAAAAGGGTAGGCTGAGGAAAAAGGTTAGGCAAGGTGAAAAGGTAAGGCCAGAGGAAAAGGTTAGGCCAGAGGAAAGGGTTAGGCCAGGGGAAAAGGTTAGCCTAGGGAAAGATTAGACTAAGGGATACCTTAGACTAAGGTAAAGCATTAGGATAAGGGAAAGGTTTAGGCTAGGGGAAAAAGTTAGTTTGGGGAAATGGTAAGTCAAGGGGCAAAATTACACTCGGGGCAAGATTAGATTTGGGAAAACGTTAGGCTGCGGGGAAACATTAGGATAGGGGAAAAGCATAGGCCATGGAAAAATGGACGGCCAAGGCAAGAGGTTAGGCCAAGAGAAAAAATTAGCCCAGGGAGAAAGTTAGGCTGAGGGAAATGGTAAGGCCAGGGGAAAAGGAAAGGCCAGGGGAAAACGTTAAGCTCAGGGAAAAGGTTAGGCAAGAGGAAAGGTTAGGCTTGGGGAAAAAGTTAGCCCAGGGGAAAGGTTTCAGCCAGGGCAAAGCTTAGGACAGGAGAAAGGTTTAGGCCAGGTAAAAAGGTTAAGCCAGGGGAAAAGTTTAATCCTAAGAAAAGGTTATGTGAGGGGCAAGGTTTCTCTAGGTGACAACCTCAGACCAGGGAGAAAGTTAGAGCCACGGAAAAAGGTAATGTGATGGGAAATGGTTATGTTAGGGGAAAGAGTTAGGCCCCCCATCCTTTGTCTTCAAACATGGCCCTGAACCTTACTCTTTCCAGATTTCGCCCCCAGGCTTTGCCTTCCAGACCTGGCCCCAAACCCTTATCCATCTAGGTTTGGTCCCCCAGCATTTGCCTTATAGACCTGGCCTTGAAGCTTTCTCGTTCCAGTTTTGGTCCCTAGCCTTTGTACTCTAGGCCTGACCTTCCAAACCTTGACTTCCAGGCCTTGCTCTGAACACTGTGTTCCAGGATTGCTCCCTCCCCCAGCCTATGCCTTCCAGACCTAGCCCCGTACATTTCTCCTTCTAGTTTTGGCCCGCAGCCTTTGCCTTCCAGTTTTGTTCCCGAAACCTTCTCATTCTAGTTTTGGTCCCCAGCCTTTGCCTTCCAAGCCTGGCCCTGAACCCTTCTCTTTCCAGTTTCTCCTCACCCCCGGACTTTTCCCTTCCAGGTCTGGCCCCAACCTGTTCCCCTCCCAGTTTTGCCCCCGTCCACCACCCCCAACTCCCGCCAGGTTTAGCCTTTCCAGACCTGGACCCGAACACTTCCCTTTCCACTTTTAGCCCCCCAGCCTTTTCCTTCCAAGTGTGGCCCAGGACCTTTCTCATTTCAGTTTCCTCCCCCCACCCCAAATTTGCGTACAAGGCCTGTCCCCAGACCCCTATCATTCCAGTTTTGTCTCCCCAGCCTGCGCCTTCAGGCTTGGGTCCGATCACTTCTCTATCCAGTTTTGGACCCCCCAGCATTTGCTTTCCAGACCTGACCCCGAAGCCTTCTCTTTCCAGTTTTGCTGCCCAGCCTTTGCTTTCCAGACCTGGTCCCCCAGCCTTTGCCTGACAGGTCTGGCCTCGAATCCTTCTCATTCCACTTTTGGCCAACCAGCCTTTGTCTTCCAGACCTGGGACCCGCAACGTTTCCTTCTAGGCCTGGCCCTGAACCGTTCTGGTTCCAGTTTTGGTCCCCCAGCCTTACCCTTAGAGGCCTGGATCCAAACTCTTCTATTTCCAGTTTTGGTCCCAGGGCTTTTACCTTCCATTCCTGGCCCTGAACACTTCTCTTTCCAGTTTTTGCCCCTAGCCTTTGCTTTACAAGCCTGTCCTAAACCCGTCTCCTTCAGGATTGGTCCCCCAACCTATGTCTTCCAGGCTTGGTCCTCAACCTTTCTCGTTTCAGTTTTGCCCCACCAGGTTTTGCCTACGGTACCCAGACCCCTATCACTCCGGTTTTGTCACCTGGCCTCTGCCTTCCAGGCCTGGCTCCAATCCCTTCTCTATCCAGTTTTGGACCCCCAGCATTTGCTTTTCAGGCCTATCCCGGAACACTTACCTTTCCTGTTTTGGTTCCCCAGCCTTTGCCTTCAAGGCTTGACCATGAACCCCTCTCTTGATAGTTTCCCCCCTGCCCAGCCTATGCTTTCCAGGCAGGGTTCCAAAGACTTCTTGTTCCAGTTATGCCCCCCCGCCCCAGCCTTTGCCTTCCAGGCCTGGCCCCGAACCGTTCTCGTTTCTCTTTTAACCACTAACCCGCGCCCGGATTGCCTTCCAGGCCTGGCCCTGAACCCTTCTCTTTCCAGTTTTGGAGAAGCAGCGTGGCTCAGTGGAAAGAGCACGGACTTTGGAGTCAGGGCTCATGAGTTCGAATCCCAGCTCTGCCACTTGTCGGCTGTGTGACTGTGGGCAAGTCACTTAACTTCTCTGTGCCTCAGTTCCCTCATCTGTAAAATGGGGATTAAGACTGTGAGCCCCACGTGGGACAACCTGATTCCCCTATGTCTACCCCAGTGCTTAGAACAGTGCTCGGCACATAGTAAGCGCTTAACAAATACCAACGTTATTATTATTATTATTAAAGCCAGGGAGTATCAGGTCTGGAAGGAAAAGGCTGGGGGAGGGAGCAATCCTGGAACACAGTGTTTAGAGCAAGGTCTGGAAGGCAAGGTTTGGGGGGTCAGGCCTTGAAGACAGAGGCTAGGGGGCCAAAACTTCAACGAGAAAGGTTCAAGGCCAGGCCTATAAGGCAAATGCTGGGGGACGAAAACTATAGAGAGAAGGGATTTGGGCCAGGTCTGGAAGGCCAAGGCTGAGGGACCAAATCTGGAAAGAATAAGGTTCAGGGCCATGTTTGAAGACAAAGGCTGGGGAGCCCAACACTTTCCCCTAATATAACCATTTCCCATTACCTAACCTCTTCCTCTAACCTAAAATTTTTCCAGTAACCTCACTTTTGCCCTTAGCCTACTGCTTTCCCTTAGCCTAACTTTTCCCCTAGCCTAACCTTTTCCCCTGACCTAACATTTTCACATAGCCTACCTTTTACCTTGTCCCTAGCTTTTTCTCTGGTCTGAGGTTTTCACCTAGCCAAACCTTTCCTCTTACATAACCTTTTCTTAGGATCAAACTTTTCCCCTGGCTTAACCTTTTTCCCTGGCCTAAACCTTTCTCCTGTCCTAAGCTTTTCCCTGGTTGAAAACCTTTCCCCTGGGCTGTCTTTTTCCCCAGGCCTAACCTTTCCTCTTGCCTAACCCTTTCCCTGAGCTTAACGTGATCCCCTGGCCTTTCCTTTGCCCCTAGCCTTACCTTTTCCCCCAGCCTAACGTTCACCCTGGGCTAATTTTTTCTCTGGGCCAAACCTCTTCCCCTGGCCTACCATTTTTCCATGGCCTATGCTTTTCCCCTATCCTAATGTATTCCCCCAGCCTAACGTTTTCCAAATTTAATCTTGCCCCGAGTCTAATCCTGCCCCTAGACTTACCTTTTCCCCTAACCTAACTTTTTCCCCTAGCCTAAACCTTTCACTTAGCCTAATGCTTTCCCTTAGTCTAAGGTATCCCTTAGTCTAATCTTTCCCGTAGGCTAACCTTTTCCCCTGGTCTAACCTTTTCCTCTGGCCTAACCTTTTCACCTGCCCTAACCTTTTTCCCCAGCCTACCCTTTTCCCCGACCTACCCTTTGCCCCTGGCCTAAGCTTTCCCCTAGCCTAACCTTTTCCCTTAACCTAACATTTTCCCCTAGCCATACCTTTTCCCCTACCATAAACCTTTCCCCTGGCCTAATGTTTTCCCATTGCCGAACCTTACACCAAGCTTAAACTTTCCCCAAGCTTAACCCCTTGCCCTAACCTAACCTTGTCCCCTGGCCTAACCCTTTCCCCTAGCTTAACCATTTTCCCTTGCCAAACTTTTTCCCCATGTCAAACATTTTCCCCTACCTTTATCTTTTCCCCTGACCTACTCTTTTCCTGTAGCCTAATGTTTTCCTTAATTTTTCCCCTATTCCAATCGTTTCCCCCAGCCCAACCTTTTTGCAACCCGAACACTTTCTCCTAACCTAACCTTTTCCCCTAATCTAATCTTTAAACATTGCCTAGCCTTTTCCTGTAGCCTAACCATTGCCCATGCCTAACCTTTCCCATAGACTAAACATTTCTCCCAGCCTAACATTTCCTTTAACCTGCTTCCCATAGTCTCACTTTTTCCCTTAGCCTAACCATTTCTCCTAGTTTAATTCTTTTCCCAGTCTCAAACTTTACCACAAAGCCTGACCCTTCCCACTAGCGTAAGCTTTTCCCCTGGCCTAACTTTTTCTCCTGGCCTAACGTTCTCCCCTGGCCTAATCATTTCGCCTATCATAACCTTTTCACTGATAACCTTTTCCCATGGTCTTACCCTTTCCCCTGCCTTAACCTTTTCCCATGCCCTAACCTTTTCCCTCAGCCTAATCCTTTTCCTTGTTTAACCTTTTTCCCTAAAGTAACCTTTTCTTTAGCCAAACCTTCTCCCAAAAGCCTGACCTTTCCCCCTAGCCTGACCCTTTCCAGTAGCCTAAGCTTTTCCCCTGGCTTAACAGTTTCCCCTGGCCTAAAGCTTTTCACTGGCCTAAGCGTTTCCCCCAGCCTAACATTAGCGCCTACCATAACCTTTCCCCCTAGCAGAACCTGTTCCCCGGCTTCAGCTTTTCCCCTGGCCTAAACCTTTCCTCTGGCCTAAACCTTTCCTTCCCTTAACCTTTTCCCCTGGCTTAAGCTTTTTCCTGGTTTAAACATTTTCCTGCTGTAATGTTTTCCCCTTGCCTAACCTTTCGCCTAACCCAACTATTTCCCACAGCCTAACCTTTTCCCCTGGCCTAATCATTTCCCCCATCATAGCTTTTTCACTGATAACCTTTTCCCATGGTCTGATCTTTTCCCCTGGCTTACCCTTTTCCCATGGCCTAACCATAGTCCTTAGCCTAACCTTTTCCCCTAGCTTAACCTTGTTCCCCAGAGTTACCTTTTCCTTACCTTAACCTTTTCCCCTAGCTTGACCCTTTCCAATAGCCTACGTTTTTGCCCTGCATTAACGTTTTCCCCTGTCCTAACGTTTTCCCCTGTCTCACATTTCCCCATGTCAAAACCCTTCCCCTGGCCTAACCTTTTCTCCTAGGCTCAGCTAATTCTCCTAACCTAACCTTTACTCCAAGCATAACCTTTCCTAGAGTCTAAACCTTTCCCCTAGCCTAGCCTTTTCCCCTGGCCAAACCTTTTCCCCTACAGTTACATTTACCAGTACAGTTACTTTTACAGTTACTTTTCACCACGCCTAACCTTTTCCCCTAGCCTAACCTTTTCCCCTAGCCTAGCCTGTTCTCCTAGCCTAACTTTTTCCCTTAGCTGTAACTTTCCCCCCATACTAACTTTTCCCACTAGCACAATCTTTCCACTAGTCTAATGCTTTTTTTCTAACCTAAGCCTTTCCCCAGACCTAATCTATAAACGTTGCCTAGCTTTTTTCCTTAGTCTAACCTTTGCCCATGCCTAACCTTTCCCTTATCCTAACCATTGCCCATAGCCTAACCTTTCACCCTAACCTAGCCATTTCCTTTAGCTTAACCTTTTTCCTGGTCTTAACCTTTTCCCCAAAGCCTGACCTTTTCCCCTAGTCTCATCTTTCCTCAAACTTAACCATTTTCCATTGCCTAACCTTTTCCCAAGCCAAATCATTTCCCGTAGCATAACCCTTTCACTGATAACCTTTTTCCTTGACTTGACCTTTTTGTCTGGCCTAAGCTTTTTCCTCTCCTAACATTTTCCCCAGGCCTAACCTATTCCCCTGGCTAACGTTTGTCCACCAGCATAAGCTTTTACCTGACTTAAACTCCTCTCCTGGCCTAACCTTGTCCCGTAGACTAACTTTCTCCCCTGGCCTCAGCTTTTTCCTGGCTCAATCATTCCCCTGGCCTAAGATTTCCCATCATGGAATCTCTTCCTCTGGCCTAACCTTTTCCTCTGGCCTAACCTTTTTCCCTAGCCTAACCGTTCCCCTAGACTAACATTTCCCTTAGCCTAACATTTTCTTTCTCTTTGCCTAACCTTTTCCCCTTGTACAACTTTTCCCTGAGCCTAACATTTTCCCTGACCCTAACGTTTTTCCGTAGCCTCTCCAGTTCCCTTGGCATAACTCTCTCGAAGGAAAGGCTAAGGGGGACCGAAATGGAAACAGAAGGGTTCAGGGCCAAGCCTGGAAGGCAAAGGCTCAGGGGCCAAAACTGGAATTAGATGTGTTCAGGGCCAGGCCTAGAACACAACGTGTGGGGACCAAAACTGGAAAGAGAAGGGGTCGGGGTCAGGTCTGGAAAGCAAATGATGGGGGCGGTCCAAAACTGGATAGAGAAGTGATCGGAGCCAAGCCTGGAAGGCACAGGCTGGGGGGACAAAACTGGAATGATAGGGGTCTGGGGACAGGCCTAGTAGGCAAATTTGGGGTGGGAGGAGGAAACTGAAACGAGAAGGGTTCGGGGCCACTCTTGGAAGGCAAAGGTTGGGGGGATAAAACTGGAAAGAGAGGTGTTCGAGTCCAGGTCTGGAAAGGCTAAGCCTGGCGGGCTGTGGCGGCGTGGGGCGGGGGCAAAACTGGAAGGGGAACAGGTTGGGGCCAGACCTGGAAGGGAAAGGTCGGGGGTGAGGAGAAACTGGAAAGAGAAAGGTTCAGGGCCAGGCCTGGAAGGCAAAGGCTGGGGAGCAAAATTAGAATGAGAAGGTTTCAGGATCAAACTGGAAGGCAAGGGTTGCAGGCCAAAACTACGGGGCTAGGTCTGGAAGGCATAGGCTGGGGGAGGGAGCAATCCTGTAACACAGTGTTCAGAGAAAGGCCTGGAAGGCAAGGTTTGGAGAGTCAGGCTAGAGTACAAAGGCTAGGGGGCCAAAACTGGAACGAGAAAGGTTCAAGGCCAGGTCTATACGGCAAATGCTGGGAGACCAAAACTAGATAGATAAGGGTTTGGGGCCAGGTCTGGAAGGCAAAGCCTGGGGGGCCAAATCTGGAAAGAGTAAGGTTCAGGGCCATGCTTGAAGACAAAGGTTGGGGGCTCAACACCTTCCCCTAACATAACCATTTCCCATCACCTAACCTTTTCCTCTTACCTAAAATTTTTCTAGTAACCTCACCTTTTCCCCTAGCCTAATGCTTTCCCTTAGTCTAACCTTTCCCCTAGCCTAACATTTCCCCTAGCCTAACCTTTTCCCCTGGCCATCTTTTTCAGATAGCCTTACCTTTTTCCTTGGCCCTAACTTTTTCCCTGGTCTGAGGTTTTCATCTAGAGAAACCTTTCCCCTAACATGACCTTTTTTTAGGATTAGAATTTTCCCCTGGATTAACCTTTTTCTCTGGCCTAAACATTTTTCCTGTCCTAAGCTTTGCCCTGGCTGAAACCTTTCCCCTGGGCTAACTTTTTACCAAAGCCTAACCTTTCCTCTTGCCTAACCTTTTCCCTGAGCTTAACGTTTTCCCCTGGCCTTTCCTTTTCCCCTAGCCTTACCTATTCCCCCAGCCTAATTTTCTCACTGGGCTAATTTTTTTCTCTTAGCCTACCCTCTGCCCCTGGCCTACCATTTTTCCATGACCTATGCTTTTCCCCCTAATGTTTGCCCCCAGCCTAAGGTTTTCCCAAATATAATCTTGCCCCGAGTCTAATCTTGCCCCTAGACTTACCTTTTCCCCTAACCTAATCTTTTGCTCTTGACTAAAACTTTCCTAATGTTTTCCCTTAGTTCTAAGGTATCCCTTAGTCTAATCTTTCCCCTAAACTAACCTTTTCCCCTGGCCTAACCTTTTCCTCAGGCCTAAACCTTTCACCTTGCCTAACCTTTTTCTCCAGCCTACCCTTTTTCCCGACCTACACTTTGCCCCTGGCCTAAGCTTTCCCCTAGCCTAACCTTTTCCCTTAACCTAACATTTTAGCCTAGGTATACCTTTTCCCCTACCACAAACCTTTCCCCTGGCCTATTGTTTTCCGCTTGCCGAATCATACACCAGGCTTAAACTTTCCCCTAGCTTAACCTTTTCCCCTAGCCTAACCTTGTCCCCTGGCCTAACACTTTCCCCTAGCTTAACCATTTTCCCTTGCCAAAACTTTTCCCCTTGTCTAACTTTTTCCCCTACCTTTATCTTTGCCCCTAACCTACTATACCCATAACCTAATGTTTTCTCCTAGCCTAACATTTCCCTTAGTCTACTGTTTCCTCTAGAGTAACCTTTTCCCCTAGCCTTACTATTTTACCAGGCTTAGCCTTTTTCCCTAACCTATCCTTTTCCTCCCGCCTAACTCTTTCCCGTAACCTGAACGTTTCCTCTAACCTAACATTTAAACCAGTCGCAACCATCTCCCTGGCCTAAACCATTTACCCTGGTCTAAGGTTTTCCTTGTACTAAGCCTTTCTCCTGGCCTAACCTTGTCCCCTTTCCTAAACTCTTCTTGTGGCCTAAACCTTTCCCCTGGCCTAACCTTTTCCCCTTGCCATATTTTTTCCCCTCCGTAACTGTTTCACCTTGCCTTATGTTTTCCCCTTGCCAAACCTTTTGCCTAGCCTAATCCTTTCCCTAGCCTAACCATTTCCCCTCACTTAACCTTCTCCCCTGGTCTAATCTCCCCTAGACAAACTTTTCTCCTTGCCTAACCTTTTCCCTGAGCATAACGTTTTCCCCAAGCCTGACCTTTTTGCCTAGCCTTAGCTATTCCCCTGGCCTAACTTTCTCCCTGGCCTAACCTTTTCCCCTTGCCTAACCTTTTCACCTAGCCTAAACTTTTCTCCTAGCCGAAATTTTTTTCCTACGCTAATGGTTTCCCTTAGCCTCATCTTTCCCATATCCTAACGTCTTCCCCTGGCCTAAACTTGTCCCCTGGCCTAAACCTTTCTCCTGGCCTAACATTTCCCCATAGTCTAATCTTTTCCCTAGTCCACCCTTTCCCCTAGCCTACCCTTTTCCCCTAGCCTAACTTTTCTCCTAGTCTAATCTTTCCCCTATCCTAACGCTTTCCCCTAGCCTTATCTTTCTCCCAGGTTTAGCCTTTTCCACTAACCTAACCTTGAAAAGCCTAACTCCTTCCCCTGGTGTAACCTTTTCCCCTAGCTTCACCTTTTTCCCAGGCTTAGCATTTTCCCCTAGCATAACATCTTCCCCCTGCCTAACTTTTTTCCCTGGCCTAACTGTTCCCTGCCTAACGTTTTCCCCTGGCCTAGCCTTGACCCTAGATTAACATTTTCCCCTTAGCCAAAACTTTTCCCCTACCACAACCTTCTCCCCTGGCCTAATGTTTTCCCTTCCCAAACCTTTTACCCACCCTAATCTTTCCCCAGCCTATTTTCCCCTTGCCAAATCTTTTCCCTGTTCTAACCTTTTCCCATAGCCTAACCTTTCCCCATTTTCTAATCCTTTTACTGGTTTAACCTTTTCCGCTGAAGTAACCTTTTCCTTAGCCAAGCCTTTTCCCAAAAGCCTGACCTTTTCCTCTAGCCTGACCCTTTCCAGTAGCCTAAGCTTTTCCCTGGCTTAACAGTTTCCCCGGCCTAAAGCTTTCCATTGGCCTAACCATTTCCTCGACCCTAACATTGACCCCTACCATGAACCTTTCCCCTAGCATAACCTTTTCCCAGGCTTAAACGTTTCCCATGGCCTAACCTTTTCCCCTGGCCTAAGCTTTTCGTTCTCTTAACCTTTTCCCTTGGCCTAAGCTTTTTCCTGGTTTAAACATTTCCTTGCTGTAATGTTTTCCCCTTGCCTAACCTTTCCCCTAACCCAACTATTTCCCACAGCCTAACCTTTTCCCCTGGCCTAATCATTTCCCCCATCATAGCTTCTTCAGTGATAACCTTTTCCCATGGTCTGAACTTTTCCCCTAGCTTACCCTTTTTCAATGGCCTAACCATATCCTTTAGCCTAACCTTTTCCCCTAGCTTAGCCTTTTACCCCAGAGTAACCTTTTCCTTACCTTAACCTTTTCCCCTAGCCTGACCCTTTCCAGTAGCCTACGCTTTTGCCCTGGATTAACGTTTTCCCCTGGCCTAATGTTTTCCTCTGGCTAACCTTTCCCCATGTTAAAACCTTTCCCCTGGCCTAACCTTTTCTCCTAGCCTCAGCTCATTCCCCTAACCTAACCTTTACGGCTAGCATAACCTTTCCTAGAGTCTAACCTTTTCCCCTAGCCTAACCTTTTCCCCTGGCCAAACCTTTTCCCCGACAGTTACTTTTACCCCGGGTTAAACTTTTCCCCAGGCCTAACCTTCTCCCCTAGCCTAACCTTTTTCCCTAGCCTAGCCTGTTCTCCAAGACTAACTTTGTCACTTAGTCTTAACTTTCCCCCGATTCTAACCTTTCCCGCTAGCACAACCTTTCCAATAGTCTAATGCTTTTTTCTAACCTAACCTTTTCTCCAGACCTAATCTTTAAACTTTGCCTAGCTTTTTTCCTTAGTCTAACCTTTGCCCATGCCTAAACCTTCCCCTATCCTACCCATTGCCCATAGCCTAACCTTTCACCCTAGCCTAGCCATTTCCTTTAGCTTACCTTTTTCCTGATCTTAACCTTTTCCCAAAGCCTGACCGTTTCCCCTAGTCTTATCTTTCCTCCTACTTAAACTTTTCCGAATGCCTAACCTTTTCCCCAGCCTAATCATTTCCCCTAGCATAACCCTTGCACTGATAACCTTTTTCCGTGGCCTGACCTTTTTGCCTGGCCTAAGCTTTTTCCTCTCCTAACATTTTTTCCTATGCCCAACCTATTCCCCTGGCCTACTAACATGTTCCCCAGGCCAAACGTATTCCCCTGGCCAACGTTTTTCCACTAGCATAACCTTTTCCCTGACTTAAGCTCATCCTCTGGCCTAACCTTGTCCCCTGGATTAACCTTTTTCCCTGGCCTAAGCTTTTCCCTGGCTCAAACTTTCCCTTGCCAGTTTTTTCCCCTGGCGTAAGATTGCCCATCATGGAATCTTTTCCTTTGGCCTAACCTTTTCCTCTGGCCTAACCTTTTCCCCATCCTAACCTTTCCCCTAGACTAACTTTCCCTTAGCCTAACATTTTCTCCTTGCCTAACCTTTTCCCCTTGTCCAATCCTTTCCCTGAGCCTAACATTTTCCCTGACACTAACGTTTTTTCTCTAGCCTTTCCATTTCCCTTAGGCTAACTCTCTCAAAGGAAAGGGTAAGGGGGACCAAAATGGAAACAGAAGAGTTCAGGGCCAAGCCTGGAAGGCAAAGCCTCAGAGGCCAAAACTGGAATTAGAAGTGTTCAGTGACAGGCCTGGAAAGCAAAGGGTGGGGACATAACCATTTCTTAGGGTTAAACATTTCCCCTGGCTTAACCTTTTTCCCTGGCCTAAACCTTTCTCCTGTCCTAAGCTTTTCCCTGGCTTAAACCTTTCCCCTGGGCTAACTTCTTCCCCTAGACTAACCTTTCTTCTTGCCTAACCTTTTCCCTGAGTTTAACGTTTTCCCCTAGCCTTACCTTTTCCCCCAGCCTAACTTTCTCCCTGGGCTAATTTTTTTCTCTTGGCCCAACTGCTTCCCCTGGCCTGCCATTTTTCTATGGCATATGCTTGTCCCCTATCCTAATGTTGGCCCCAGCCTAACGATTTCCCAAATCTAATCTTGCCCTGAGTCTAATCTTGCCCCTAGACTTACCTTTTCCCCTAACCTAACCTTTTCCGCTAGCCTAAACCTTTCCTTTAACCTAATGTTTTCCCTTAGTCTAAGGTATCCTTAGTCTAATCTTTCCCGTAGGCTAACCTTTTCCCCGGGCCTAACCTTTTCCTCTGGCCTAACCTTTTCACCTGGCCTAACCTTTTTAAGCAGCCTACCCTTTTCCCCGACCTAGCCTTTACCCCGGCCTAAGCTTTCCCCTAGCCTAACCTTTTCCCTTTACCTAACATTTTACCCTAGCCATGGGTTCAAATCCCGGCTCTGCCACTTGTCAGCTGGGTGACTTTGGGCAAGTCACTTAACTTCTCTTTGCCTCAGTTACCTTATCTGTAAAATGGGGATTAAGACTGTGAGCCCCACGTGGGACAACCTGATTCCCTTGAGTCTACCCCAGTGCTTAGAACGGTGCTCTGGACATACTAAGCATTTAACAGATAGCAACATTATTATTTCCCCTACAATAAACCTTTCCCCTGGCCTAATGTTATCACCTTGCTGAACCTTAAACAAAGCTAAAACTTTCCCCTAGCTTAACCTTTTCCCCTAGCCTAACCTTGTCCACTGGCCTAAACCTTTCCCCTGGCCTAACGTTTCCCCATAGTCTAGAACAGTGCTCTGCACATAGTAAGCACTAAACAAATACCAACATTATTATTTCCCCTACCATAAACCTTTCCCGTGGCCTAATGTTATCACCTTGCCAAACCTTACACCAAGCCTAACCTTGTCCCCTGGCCTAATCCTTTCCCCTAGCTTAACCATTTCACCTTGCCTAACTGTTTCCCCTAGTCTAACTTTTTCCCCTCCCTTAACCTTAACCTTTTCCCCTAGCCTAATGTTTTCTCCTAGCCTAACATTTCCCTTATCTACTCTTTCCCCTAGAGTAACCTTTTCCCCTAGCCTTACTATTTTACAAAGCTTAGCCTTTTTCCCTAACCTATCATTTTCCTCCCGCCTAACTCTTTCCCCTAGCCTAAACCTTTCCTCTAACCTAACATTTACACCAAGCCCAACCTTTACCCTTCTTTAACCATTTCCGCTAGCCTAACCTTTTCTCTGGACCTAAGCTTCTCCCCTAGCCTAACGTTTTACCCTGGCCAAGCTCATCCCTGGCCAAAGCTTTTCCCATAGCTTAACCATTTCCCCTAGCCATACCTTTTCCCCTACCATAAACCTTTCCCCAGGCCTAATATTTTCACCTTGCCGAACCTTACACCAAGCTTAAACTTTCCCCTACCTTAACCTTTTCCCCTAGCCTCTCCTTGTCCCTGGCCTAAGCCTTTCCCCTAGCTTAACCATTTTCCCTAGACAAACTTTTTCCTCTGGTCTAACTTTTTCCCCTACCTTAACCTTTTCCCCTGACCTACTCTTTTCCCCTAGCCTAATGTTTTCTCCTAACCTTCTCCCTTGTTTAACATTTTCCGCTAGCCTAACCTTTTCTCCAGACCTAAACCTCTCCCCGGCCTAACGTTTTACCCTGGCCAAGCTTTTCTCAGGCCAAAACGTTTCCCATAGCTTAACCTTTTCCCCTAGCCATGCCTTTTCCCCCAACATAACCTTTTCCTTGGCTTAATGTTTTCCCATTGCCAAACTTTCTGGATAAGCTAATCCTTGCCCTGGCATAACCATTTCCCCTTGCCTAACCTTTTCCTCTGGCCTAGACTTTCCCCCTAGCTTAACCTTTTCTCCTGGCCTAACCTTTTGCGCTAGGCGTACATTTTCCCCCGGTCTAAGCCTTTCCCCTGACCTAACATTTTACCCTGGTCTAAGATTTTCCCCTGGCCTGACCTTTTCATCTCACCTAACCTTTTCTTCCTACCTAACCTTTACCTTGAGCCTCAGTTTTCCCCCAAGCCTTACCATTTCCCCTTGCCTGTCCTTTTCCCCTGGCCTAACTTTTTCTGCGACCTAAGTTTTTCCTGGCTTAATCTTTTCCCCTGGTCTAACCATTTCCCCTAGCCTAACCCTTCCCCCTTGCTTAATCATTTCCCTGAGCTTAACTTTTGCCCTAGTCTAACTTTCTCCCTGGCCTAACCTTTTCCCTTAGCCTAACCTCTTCCTGTGGCCTAACCTTTTCCCCTGGCCTACCTTCTCTCTTGGCCTAAGCTTTTCCCCAATCCTAATGTTTTCCCCCAGCCTAACCTTTTCCCTAGTCTATTCTTTCCCCTAGGCTAACCTTTTCCCTAGCCTTACCATTTTCCCAGGTTTCGCCTTTTCTCCTAGCCTAACCTTTTGCCCTGCCTAACTCTGACCCAGCACCTACAGATGTTCCCAAACCTAACATTTACACCAAGCCCAACCGTCTCCCTGGCCTAAACCATTTCCCCTGGCCCAGGTTTTTCCCTGTATTAAGCTTTTCTCCTGGCCTAACCTTGTCCCCTTTCCTAACCTCTTCCTGTGGCCTAAACCTTTCCCCTGGCCTAACCTTTTCCCCTGGCCATACTTTTACCCTACCGTAACCATTTCACCTGGCCTTATGTTTTTCCCTTGCCAAACCTTTTGCCTAGGCTAATCTTTCACTCAGCCTAACCATTTCCCCTTCCTTAACCTTTTCCCTTGGTCTAATCTTTTCCCCTAGACGAAATCTTTCTCCTTGCCTAACCTTTACCCTGAGCATAACGTTTTCATGAAGCCTGACCTTTTTCCCTAGCCTTAGCTATTCCCCTGTAACATTCTCCCTGGCCTAACCTTTTCCCCTAGCCTACCCATTTGACCTAGCCTAAACATTTCTCCTAGCCTAAATTTTTTCCCTAGGCTAATGGTTTCCCTTAGCCTAATCTTTCCCATAGCCTCAGGTCTTCCCCTGGCCTAACCTTGTCCCCTGGCCTAAACTTTTCCCCTGGCCTAACGTTTCCCCATAGTCTAATCTTTTCCCTAGTCCACCCTTTCCCCTAGCTTTCCCTTCCCCCCTAGCCTAACTTTTCTCTTAGTCTTATCTTTCCCCTAACCTAACTCTTTCCCCTAGCCTTATCTTTCTCCCAGGTTTAGCCTGATCCACTAACCTTACCTTGAAAAGCCTAACTCTTTCCCCTTGTGTAACCTTTTCCCCTAGCCTCACCTTTTCCCCAGGCTTAGCATTTTCCCCTAGCACAATGTATTCCTCGTGCCTAACTTTTTCCCCTGGCCTAACTGGTCCCTGACCTAACGTTTTCCCCTGGCCTAGCTTTTCCCATAGCCTAACCTTTTCCCCTAGCCAAACCTTTTCCCCTACCACAACCTTCTCCCTGGCCTAATATTTTTCCCTTGCCAAACCTTTTGCACAACCTAATCTTTCCCCTAGCCTATTTTCCCCTTGCCTAATCTTTTCCCCTGGTCTAACCTTTTCCCCTAACCCAACCTTTTCCCCATGCCTGACCTTTTAACTCAGCCTGACCATTTACCATAGCCTAAGCTTTTTCCCGGGGCAAAACCTTGTCCTAACCTTTCCCCCTTTTCCCCAAGCCTCAGCTAATTCCCCTAACCTAACATTTACTCCTAGCCTAAACTTTCCTAGAGACTAACCTTTTCTCCTGGTCAAACTTTTTCCCATACAATGACCTTTACCCTGGCTTAAGCTTTTCCTCTTGTCTAACCTTCCCCCATAGCCTAGCCTTTACCACCTAGCCTTTTTAAACTTTACTTAATTTTTCCCTTATTCCAATCTTTTTCCCCAGGCCAACCTTTCTGCAAACCTAACACTTTCTCCTAACCTAACCTTTTCCCCTAACCTAATCTTCAAACATTGCCTAGCCTTTTCCTGTAGCCTAACCTTTGCCTATGCCTAACCTTTCCCATAGCATAAACATTTCTCCTAGCCTAACTTTTCCTTTAACCTGTTTCCCATAGGCTCACCTTTTCCCTTAGCCTAACCATTTCCCCTAGGTTCATTCTTTTCCCAGTCTTAAACTTTTCCCCAAAGCCTGACCCTTCCCAGTAGCCTAAGCCTTTACCCTGGCCTAACTTTTTCTCCTGGCCTAACGTTCTCCCCTGGCCTAATCATTTCCCCTATCATAACCCTTTCACTGATATCCTTTTTCTATGGTCTTACCTTTTCCCCTGGCTTAACCATTTCCCATGGCCTAATCTTTTCCCTTAGCCTAATCTTTTTCCTGGTTTAACCTTTTTCCCTAAAGTAACCTTTTCCTTAGCCAAACCTTTTCCCAAAAGCCTGCCCTGTTCCCCTAGCCTGACCCTTTCCAGTAGCCTAAGCTTTTCCCCTGGCTTAACAGTTTCCCCTGGCCTAAAGCCTCCCACTGGTTTAACCGTTTCCGCCAGCCTAACATTGGCCCCTACCATAAACCTTTCCCCTAGCAGAACCTGTTCCAAGGCTTAAGGTTTTCCCCTGGCCTAACCTTTTCCCCTGGCCTAAGCTTTTTCCTGGTTTGAACATTTCCCTGCTGTAATGTTTTCCCGTTGCCTAACCTTTCCCCTAACCCAACTATTTCCCACAGCCTAACCTTTTCCCCTGGCCTAATCATTTCCCCCATCATAACTTTTTCACTGATAACCTTTTCCCATGCTCCTATCTTTTCCCCTGGCTTACCATTTTCCCATGGCCTAACCATATCCCTTAGCCTAACCTTTTCCCCTAGCTTAACCTTTTTCCCCAGAGTAACCTTTTCCTTACCTTAACCTTTTCCCCTAGCCTGACCCTTTCCAGTAGCCTACGCTTTTGTCCTGGATTAATGTTTTCCCCTGAACTAACGTTTACCTCTGGCTAACCTTTCCCTATACCAAAAACTTTCCCCTGGCCTAACCCTTTCTCCTAGCCTCAGCTAATTTCCCTAACCTAAGCTTTACTCCAAGCATAACCTTTCCTAGAGTTTAACCTTTTCCCCTAGCCTAACCTTTTCCCCTAGCCTAACCTTTTCCCCTGGCCAAACCTTTTCCCCGACAGTTACTTTTACCAGGGGTTAAACATTAATCCATGTCTAACCTTTTCCCCTAGCCTAACCCTTTCCCCTAGCCTAGCCTGTTCTCCTAGCCTAACATTTTCCCTTAGCCTTAACCTTTCCCCCATTCTAACCTTTCCCGCTAGTACAACCTTTCCACTAGTCTAATGCTTTTTTCTAACCTAAGCTTTTCCCCAGACCTAATCTTTAAACGTTGCCTAGCTTTTTTCCTTAGTCTAAATTTTCCCCATGCCTAACACTTCCCCTATCCTAACCATTGCTCATAGCCTAACCTTTCACCCTTGTCTAGCCATTTCCTTTAGCTTAACCTTTTTCCTGGTCTTAACCTTTTCCGCAAAGCCTGACCTTTTCCCTTAGTCTCATCTTTCCTCGAACTTAACCATTTCCCATTGCCTAATCTTTTTCCCAGCCTTGCCACCCCCCCCAGCTTTTGCCTTCCAGGCCTGGACCCCAAACCCTTCTCGTTTCAGTTTTGTCCCCCCAGGGCTTGCCTTACAGGCCTAACCACCCCCTCCCCATCGTTTTGCCTTCCAGGCTAGGCCCAGAACCCTCTCTTTCCAGTTTTGGTCCCCTCCCTTTGCTCTCCAGGCCCGGCCCTGAACAGGTCTAATTCCGGTTTTGGCCCCTGAGCCTTTGCCTTCCAGGCTTGGCCCTGAACCCTTCTGTTTCCATTTTGGTCCCCCTTAGCCTTTCCTTTGAGAGAGTTAAGCCAAGGGAAATGGAAAGACTACGGAAAAACGTTAGGGTGAGGGAAAAGTTTAGACTCAGGGAAAACGTTGGACAAGGGGAAAAGGTTAGGCAAGGAGAAAATGTTAGGCTAAGGGAAAAGTTAGTCTAGGGGAAAGGTTAGGCTAGGGGAAAAGGTTAGGCCAGAGGAAAAGGTTAGGCCAGAGGAAAAGATTCATAATAATAATAATGTTGGTATTTGTTAAGCGCTTACTATGTTAAGCGCTGGGGTAGACACAGGGGGAATCAGGTTGTTGCACGTGGGGCTCACAGTCTTCATCCCCATTTTACAGATGAGGTAACTGAGGCCCCGAGAAGCTAAGTGACTTGCCCAAAGTCACACAGCTGACAAGTGGCCGATCTGGGATTCGAACCCATGACCTCTGACTCCAAAGCCCATGCTCTTTCTACTGAGCCACGCTGCTTCCTAACCACATTACATGATGGGAAATCTTAGGCCAGGGAAAAAATGGCAAGGGAAAAGTTTGAGCCAGGGAAAAGTTGAGGCCAGCGGAAAAGGTTAGTCCACGGGACAAGGTTAGGCCAGGGAATGAGTTTAAGTAAGGGAAAAGCTTATGATTGTGGAAAAACGTAGGTCAGGGGAATAGGTTGGGCCTGGGGAAAGTGTTAGGAGAGGAAAAAGCTTAGGCCAGGAAAAAAGGTCAGGCCAAGGGAAAAGGTTATCAATGAAAGCGTTATGCTAGGGGAAATGATTTGGCTGGGGAAAAGGTTAGGCCATGGGAAATGGTTAGGTTCGACGAAATATGAGATTAGCGGAAAAGGTCAGGTTTGGGGAAAAGGTTAAGACCAGAGAAAATGTTAAGCTAAAGGAAATGTCTAGGCTAGGGTGAAAGGTTAGGCTATGGGCAATGGTTAGGATAGGAGAAAGGTTAGGCATGGGTAAAAGTTAGACTAAGGAAAAAAGCTAGGCAACGTTTAGATTAGGACTGGGGAAAAGCTTAGGTTAGAAAAAAGCATTAGACTAGTGGAAAGGTTGTGCTAGCGGGAAAGCTTAGAATGGGGCAACGTTAAGGCTAAGGGACAAAGTTAGGGTAGGAGAACAGGCTAGGCTAGGGGAAAAGGTTAGGCTAGGGAAAATGTTAGGCATGGAGAAAAGTTTAACCCGGGGTAAAAGTAACTGTCGGGGAAAAGTTTTGGCCAGGGGAAAAGGTTAGACTCTAGGAAAGGTTATGCTTGGAATAAAGGTTAGGTTAGGGGAATTAGTTGAGACTAGGAGAAAAGGTTAGGCCAGGGGAAAGGTTTTGACATGGGGAAAGGTTAGACAGAGGAAAACGTTAGGTCAGGGGAAAACATTAATCCAGGGCAAAAACGTAGGCTACTGGAAAGGGTCAGGAAACCCTTCTGTTTCCATTTTTGTCCCCCTTAGCCTTTCCTTTGAGAGAGTTAGGCCAAGGGAAATGGAAAGGCTAGGGAAAAACGTTAGCGTCAGGGAAAATGTTAGGCTCAGGGAAAAGGTTGGACAAGGGGAAAAGGTTAGGCAAAGAGAAAATGTTAGGCTAAGGGAAAAGTTAGAGTAGGGGAAAGGTTAGGCTAGGGGAAAAAGTTAGGCCAGCTGAAAAGGTTAGGCCAGAGGAAAAGATAACATTATGGGCAATTTTAGGGGAGGGGATAAAATGGCAAGGGAAAGGTTTGAGCAAGGGAAAAGCTTAGGCCAGGGGAAAAGCTTAGTCCAGGGGACAAGGTTAGGCCAGGGGATGAGTTTAAGTCAGGGAAAAGGTTATGCTAGTAGAAAAACGTAGGCCAGGGGTATAGGTTGGGCCTGGGGAAAATGTTATGTGAGGAAAAAGCTTAGGCCAGGCAAATAGGCCAGGCTACGTGAAAAGGTTATCAGTGAAAGGTTATGGTAGGGGAAATGATTAGGCTGAGGAAAAGGTTAGGCAATGGGAAATGGTTAAGTTCGAGGAAAGATAAGACTAGGGGATAAGGTCAGGCTTTGGGGAAAAGGTTAAGACCAGGAAAAAGGAAATGGCTAGGCTAGGGTGAAAGGTTAGGCTACGGGCAATGGTTAGGATAGGGGAAAGGTTAGGCATGGGCAAAGGTTAGAGTAAGGAAAAAAGCTAGGCAACGTTTAAAGATTAGGTCTGGGGAAAAGCTTAGGTTAGAAAAAAGCATTAGACTAGTGGAAAGGTTGTGCTAGCGGGAAAGGTTAGAACGGGGGAAAAGTTAAGGCTAAGGGAAAAGGTTAGGCTAGGAGAACAGGCTAGGCTAGGGGAAACGGTTAGGCTAGGGGAAAAGGTTAGGCATGGGGAAAAGTTTAATCCGGGGTAAAAGTAACTGTCTGGGAAAAGGTTTGGCCAGGGGAAAAGGTTTGGCTAGGGGAAAAGGTTAAGGTAAGGAAAAGGTTACTCTGGGGAAAAAGGTTAAGCTAGGGGAAAAGGTTAGCCTAAGGGGTATGGTTAGGCCATGGGAAAAGGGTAAGTCAAGGGAAAAGATCAGACCATGGGAAAATTTTATCAGTGAAAAAGTTATGATGGGGGAAATATACACAGGCCTGGCACAAAATATTCTCACTTAGCAGCTAGAAAAAAAATAACACATGAAGAAGAGAGTGCTCGGCATCTTGTCATTTTTCTTGTCTCCTGTTCGGTACAAATGTTGAGTGAATGTGTGTTTCTTTCTATTATACACAGTTGTATAATAATTCAACGCATTCAGTCTTACATAGCAGGCTCAGAGAAAAACGGCTCATGCAGAAAACTCTCTTTTTGTGCTGAAGAATGCCTGACCAAAATCAGTATGCCTGGATTACTGTTGTCCATGGAATTGAATATTTGCGATTTTCTGAAGAGCTATTATAGCAATTAGTTCAATGAGAGCTTCAATTCAAGCAGCTTAATTATTAACCTTGAGAGGAAAAAAATAGTCGATTTTCTTTTAGTTGACTCACGGTTACTAAGACCTAGAGTACATACACTACTGCTGGCTACTGGGCTGGCTGTTAGAGTGCAAGCTTCTATTCCTGTGCGCGCCTTTTGCATGGATGGAGAAGGTGAAGAATTTCGAAGGTGCCAAACAACAATATGTGTCGAAGGCAACGCAAAGGAAGTGATTTGGACAGAATGGAGAAAGCACACTAGTGGGTCAGCATATTCACCCCTAGTATGCAGGCTTGAGGAAAAATAAATCTTGTGAATACTAGGTTCATTCTGTGCTGAGTACTTTGTAGCATTCGTCAGTGTTACTTTTACACATGAAACTGAACATTTGTAATTTGTAGAAGAGTTATTCATTAATGTGTGTTTCTCTCAATCCTGATAATAAAAGCCAGTTGCCTTGAAACCCACATTACACGAAACACCCAAATACCTCTTCCTCTCATTGCAAATATTCTGTTTCATGTGCAACAGCAACACTGATAAGTATTCAGCACCGAAGCTCAGTGAAGGTGAATGGGCTGAAAACTGAACGTTTTCTACATTCTCGGAAAGTCCTCTTCTATGGTAGTATCCTTCTGGCACAAAATGTTCTTAGCAGCCTTCATTAACTTCAAAGGGCCTCTCCCTGCAAAATAATGTATACAGAAACAGAGGTTGCCTAGAATGATCCTGACACTATCTGTAGTTTAGATTTTGGAGTTGATTATTTGCGAAGTAGGCAAGGTTACTAAAAAATTCAGTGTTGTCTTTTCCCCGCCTCAATCTTCATAAAAAGAGCTCTTGCATTGAAATGTTATAAGAACTCTTCTGGAAATCTCATCTATTCAGTTCCACGTACAGGAAGATTTCGACACTATTTTGCCCAGCAATTCTCAGCACAAAAGGAATCTAATCTTCTTCATGAGGCATTTTTCTTCTACCTGCTGGGTGAGAATGTGTTGACTTAATAATGCGGGTGTTTTCCATTGTGTTCAAGTCCCACTAGTTTGAAAGGAGATCTGAGAAATTCATGAAATGTCAACTGTTCAACTCCATGTCAAATAGTTGATGCAGAAGGTATCTACACTCTAGTATGCTCTAGTATGCTCTAGTAGTACGCAACCCATCAGTAAATTTGTGTTAGCATTTCCTCTTTTACCGTTATCTTGTTAAGTAGACATGATAACAAAAAATTAATTGATGTGTTCATCCTAATAATAAAGCCACTTGTGTTGAATCCCACGTGACACAAAATCCTGTAAGAACTCTTCTGGAAAATGCAAATTTTGGAAAAGGTCTGACTACTTGTTTTTCTTTGCTGATGTTCCCCCCGCTCCCCTTTACGACTCTGGGTCCGTTGTTGAGAAGGGATTGCCTCTATCTCTTGTCGAATTTTATATTCCAAGCGCTAAGTCCTATGACGCATTAAGTGCCCAGTAAATACAATTGAACGATTGAATGAAATATTCAGTTCCACTGATTACAGTACTAGAGGTACGAAAGACATCTACATTATCCTTGTCCAGCAGTGTTCAGCCCAAAATGAATGTAAGTCCTCTTTCTCCTAGCCTGCTAAGTAAGCGTGAATATGTGAGTGAAACCCCACTAGCACGAAATGAGATCTGAGAGCTTCATGAAACTTTAACAACTCAGCTCCATGTACAATAGTTCATATAGACACAGAAGATGCCTATCAGTGAACGGTAATACAAAATACTTGGACTATGGTGTTCTGCATGAATTATTTTTCTCCTATTCTGCTAAGCGGGCAACGTGGAGGATGACGAAGTAGAAAACGACAGAGATATATAGGTTGAGCATCCATGCAATACAACAGAGTTGTCACAAGAGGGCAGCTGCCCGGTTTCATCTGGCCCCGGCTGGCTTCTCTGGATTCCCAGATCTCCACTGACATTAAAAGAACCAAGCACCACCTTCAAAACGAGTAGGAAAGCGCACAGGGTTGGGATCCACCAGGGGTCTAGTCATCAGCATAAGTGGCATTTCTTCCACTATGCTAAGTAAGAATGAATAGGCGTTTTCTCCATACTCTAAAACTCACTGGGGTTGTAACCCCTCTGGCCCGAACTGCTGCTCACTGCTCACTTCCATATAAGATAGTTCCTGTAGAACAGAAGATGCCTACCATGAACCTTGAACTGTAGTATGCAACATACCTGGTATTCTCCAAATGAGATCTGAGCGATTCATCACACTTTAACTGCTCAGCTCCACTTACAATAGTTCATGTAGAAACAGAAGATGCTTACAATGATCCTGGGACTTGCAGGCCCTCCCTGGGCTTGCAGAATGTTTTCTCTCAATCTGAGTACTTCAGCTGCTTGAGTATAAAACCTGCATGACAAGAAATGAGAAGAGAACTCTTTTGGAAATTGCAAATATTCACTCCTTGGACAACAGTAATTCCGGCAGAGAAGACATGCACACTGATCCTTGTTCAGCACTCTTCATATCAAAAGGAATACAGTCTTCTGCATGAGTCGTTTTTCCTCTTAGCCTGCTAAATAAGAGTGAACGTGTTCATTGAATATACCAGTTTTTCCCATTGTGTTGAACTTTTTACATTGAAATCCCACAGGAACAAAAGGTGATCAGAGAGCTTCATGAACCTTCAACTGCTCTGGCTCTACGTAAAATAGTTCCAATATAAACAGAAGATACATACAACGATTCTGGAACTCTAGTATACAACACACCAGGAATAGGCTGTTCTGGCATGATGCATTTTCTCCTATCCTGCTAAATCTTATTTACCTAAGAACGTTAATTGAATGTATGTTTCTCCCAATTATATGAAATCATTTACGCTCAAACCTTTCTGGCACAAAATGTTATAAACAAGGTTCATGAAACTTCAACTCTTCAGTTGCATGTCAAACATGAATACAGAAACAGAGAAAGGATACAATGATCTTAGCACTTTGACTTGCGGCATTCCAAGAGAATAGTTTTGTACATGTGTCTTTTTTGTTCTATGTTGTTCAAAAGCAAGTAGTGTAGGAAAGCTGATCGAATGTCCATTTCTCTTCCTCCTACCAAAGCCATTTATCTTGAAACCCACATGGCACGAATTGGCATACGCACTCTTTCTCACATTTCAAATGGAACAACAGCAATTTACCACAACAATACAGTAACCCAAGATAGCTGCACGGATGCAGAGAAGCAGCATGGTTCAGTGACAAGAGCCTGGGCTTGGGAGTTCGAATACAAGGGTTTGGAGCAAGACTTCCAAGCTAGGGGCAGGGAGCCTAAACTGAATTGATAATGCCTCGGTGCCATGCCTACAAGGGGAGGGAAAACCACAAACCAGAAGGAGAAGAGTTTGGGGCAAGCCTGCAAGGCAAAGACGGCGGAGGTGGGCAAACTGGAATGATAGCTTTCAGTACAAGCCTGCAAAGCAAAGGCTATGCGGTAAAACTGAAAGGTTAAAAAAAACAGTGGGGCCAAACCTGGAGGCAGAGGTCTTTGCAGCTAAGCCTGCAAGGCAAGTTAAAAGCTGGGGGTAGGTGGGGGACTGGAAAGAAAAAATTGGGGCACCAAATTGGAAAAAAAAGAGTTCAGGCCAGCGCTTCCAAGCAAAGCCTGGGGAGGGAAAACTAGAAGGAGAAGAGGTTGGGGTAAGGCTTGCAAGATAAAGGCGGGGGAGGGTAAAACTGAAAGACAAAGGCAGTAGGGCGAAACATGGAAGGAGATGGGTTTAGGGTCTGGCCTGCAAGGCAAAAATTAGGGGGCCAAACTGGAATGAGAAAGGTTCAGGGTCAAGCCTGCAAGGCAAAGGCTGGGGGGAGGGAGTGGTTTAAATTGGAAGGGAAATCCTGGGAGTCCCAGTATAGAACGAGAAGTGCTTAGTGTCAGGCCTGCACAGCCAAAGCTGAGTAGACAAACTAGAATAGAAGGGTTCAGGTCCAGGGCAGCAAGTTAAAGACTGGGAGAAGGGGCGTGTGGGGGTGGGAGAGGAGGGGCAAAATGATAGGAGAAGGGTTCGAGGCAAGACATGCAAGGCAAAGGCTAGGGGTTCCAAACTGGAAAGAGAAGGGTTCAGGGCCAGACCTGCAAAACAAAGACTGGGGGGTGGGAAACTGGAAGGGAAAGAATGGGACCCCAAATTGGAAAGGGAAGGGTTTACCCCAGGGCTGCAAGGCAAAGGCTGGCAGGGTAGGGGGAAATAGAAGGAGAACAGGTTGAGCAAGCCCTGTAAGGTAAAGGCGGGTAGCGGGGAGCAAACTGGTCTGATAGGGGTTCGGGACCAGGTCTACAAAACAATTACTAGGGAAAGAAAAATGGAAGGCAAAGGCCGGGGTGCCAAAACTTGAGGGAGAAGGGTTCAGGGCCAGGTCTGCAGGGCTATGGCTGAGAGGAGAATAGTGGATCGAGAAAGGTTCGGGCAGGGATGCAAGGCAAAAGCTGGAAAACCATGATAGATCAAGGAGGTCTTAAGGCCTGGCTTGTAAGGCAAAGGCTGGGGGATGGGGGCGCAAAACTGGATGGCAAATGCTGGGTCCCAACCTGGAAAGAGAATGGTTCGGGCTAGGGCTGCAAGGCAAAGGTTGGGGAGGTAAAACTAGAAGGAGAAAGGTACAGGGCCAGGCCTGTGTGGCAAAGGCTGGGGAGGCAAAACTGGAACGAGAAAGGTTCTGGTCTAGGCCAGCAAGCCAAAGTCTTTGGGTCCCAAACTGGAACAAGAAGGGATTGAGCCCAGGCCAAAAAGGCAAAACCTGGCTTTCCCCCACTGGAACGAGAAGGGTTTGGGGACCGGCTTACAAGGCTAGGTCCTGGGGGCTAGGTCCAGGGGGTCAAACCCGCCCCCAAAGGGTTTCTGATATAGCACAAAGCTCAAGAGTCTAATGCTCTGCACCTGTTATTTTTCTTCTTTACTGCTAAGTAGGTGGGTTTCTTTAACTGGCCTACTAAATTCAGGGTTCGGAGCAAGACTTGCAAGTTAAATTCAAGGAGCCTCAAACTGGATTAATACTGCTTCGGTGGCATGCCTACAAGGGAAGGGAAAGCCGCAAACTGGAACAAGAAGCTTTTGGTGAAAGCCTGCAAGGTGAAGGCGGTGGAGGTGGGCAAACTGGATTGATAAAATTTCGGGACAGGCCTGTAAAGCAAAGGCTGGGGGGTAAAACTGAAAGGCAAAAACAGTGGGGCCAAACGTGGAAGGAGAAGGGTTTGGGGCCAGGCCTGCAAGGCAAGGTAAAGCCTGAGGGTGGGTGGAGAAGAGGACTGGAAAGGAAAAGCTGGGGCACCAAATTGGAAAGAGAAGAGTTCGGGCCGGCGCTGAAAAGCAAAGCCTGGGGAGGGAAAACTAGAAGGAGAAGAAGTTGGGGCAAGGCCTGCAAGATAAAGGTGGAGGAGGGTAATACTGAGAGACAAAGGCAGTGGGGCCAAACATGGAAGGAGAAGGGTTCAGGGTCAGGCCTGCACGGCAAAAACTGGGGGGAGGAAGTGGTCTAAATTGGAAGGCGAATCCTGGGGGCCCCTACCTGGAATGGGAAGTGTTTAGTGTTAGGCCTGCACAGCCAAAGCTGAGTGGACAAACTGGAATGAGAAGGGTTCAGGTCCAGGGCAGCAAGGTAAAGACTGGGGTCAAAATTGGAAGGCAAAGGCTGAGGGTCCCAAACTGGAATGAGAAATGTTTAGTGTCTGGCCTGCAAAGCAAAGGCTGAGTGGACAAACGGGAATGAGAAGGGTTCAGGGCCAGGGCAACAAGGTAAAGAGTGGGGGTATTGGGGGGCGATGGGCAAATTGGAAAGAGAAAGCTCTGGAGCTAAGCCTGCAAGACAAAAGCTGGGAGTCCCAAAATGGAAAGGGAAAGGTTCAGGGAGCAGACTTGCCAGGCAAAGGCTGGGGACAAAAACTAGTCGGGTCCAGGATGGCAAGACAAAGGCTGTTGGGGGGGCGGGAACAGGAAGACAAAGACTGGGGGAGTCCAAACTGGAAGGAAAAAGGTTTGGGGCCAGGCTTGCAAAGCTAAAGATGGGGGTCCAAAACTGGAACGGAAATGGTTCGGGGCAAGCCTTCAAGGCAAAGGCAAGGGGGCCAAACTGGATTGATAAGGGTTCGGGGACAGGTCTGCAAGCCAATGGCTGGGGGGCCAAAACTTGAAGGTGCAGGCTGGGGGACCCTGGCTGGAACGAGAAGGGTTCAGGGCCAGGCCTGCAAGGCAAAGACTGGGTGGTGGGAAACGGGAAAGCAAAGATTGGTACCCCACATTGGAAAGAGAGGGGTTTGGTCCAGGACGGCAAGGCAAAGGATGGGGACAAAAGGGCGGGGCAAAACTAGAAGAAGAAGAGGTCGGGCAAGCCCTGTTAGCTAAAGGCGGGTGGTGGGGAGTAAACTGAACTGATAGGGATTCGGGGCCGGGTCTACAAAACATTTTCTAGGGAAACCAAAACTGAAGGCAAAGCCTGGGGCTCCAAAACCTGAAGGAGAAGGGTTCAGCACCAGGTCTGCAAGGCTCAGGCTGGTAGGAGAATAGTGGAACAAGAAAGGTTCGGGCAGGGATGCAAGGCAAAGGCTGGAAAACCACTATGGATCGAGGAGGTCTCAAGGCCAGGCCTGCAAGGCAAAGGCTCGGGGGTGAAGGCAAAACTGGATGGCAAATGCTGGGTCCCTAACTGGAAAGAGAATGGTTCGGGCTAGGGCTGCAATGCAAATGTTAGGGAGGTAAAACTGGAGGGAGAAAGGTACGGGGCCAGGCCTGGGTGGCAAAGCCTGGGGAGGCAAAACTGGAATGAGAAGAGTTCTGGTCTAGGCCAGCAAGCCAAAGTCTTTGGGTCCCAAACTGGAACAAGAAGGGACTGAGCCCAGGCCAAAAAGGCAAAACCTGGCTTTCCCCAACTGGAACGAGAAGGAGTCGGGGCCAGGCCTGTAAGACAAAGGCCGAAGGAGGGCCCCCATACTGAATCGTGGAGGGTTCAGTGCAAGGCCTGCAGGACAAAGACTGGGGGAGCGGGGCAGCAAACTGGATTCCTAAGCAATCGGGGCCAAGCCTGAAAGACAAAGGCCTGACCCTGCAGAGCAGAAGCTGAGGGGGACAAAACTGGAATGTGAAGGGTTTGGTGCCAGACCTGCAAGGCAAAGGCTGGGGAGGTCGGGGGGAAACCTGTAATGAGGACGGTTTGGGGTCTGGCCTGCAATGCAAAGACTAGGCGGCCCAAACTAGAATGAGAAGTGTTCAGGGTCAGGCCTCCAAAGTAAAACCTGGGGGTTGGGGTCAAAATTGGAAGGCAAAGGTTGGGCGTCCCAAACTGGAACGAGAAATGTTTAGAGTCTGGCCTGCAAAGCAAAAGCTGAGTGGACAAATGGGAATGAGAAGTGTTCAGGTCCAGGGCAGCAAGGTAAAGAGCGGGGCTCTGGGGTGGGGGGCGATGGGCAAACTGGAAAGAGAAAGCTTTGGAGCTAGGCCTGCAAGACAAAAGCTGGGAGTCCCAAAATGGAAAGGGAAAGGTTCAGGGCCAGACTTGCAAGGCAAAGGCTGGGGGCAAAAACCTGTTGGGATCAGAACCGCAAGACAAAGGCTGTGGGGGGAAAAAACAGGAAGACAAAGACTGGGGGAGTCCAACCTGGAACGAGAAGGTTTAGGGGCCAGGATTGCAAAGCTAAAGATGGGGGTCTAAAACTGGAACAAGAAGGGTTCGGGGCAAGCCTTCAAGGCAAAGGCAAGGGAGCCAAACTGGATTGATAAGGGTCTGGGAACAGGTCTGCAAGCCAATGGCTGGGGGGGCCAAAACTTGAAGGTGCAAGCTGGGGACCTTGGCTGAAACGAGAAGGGTTCAGGGCCAGGCCTGCAAGGCAAAGACTGGACGGTGGGAAACTGGAAAGCAAAGATTGGTACCTGCATTGGAAAGAGAGGGGTTTACTCCAGGGCCTCAAGGCAAAGGATAGGGACGAGGGGGCGGGGAGAAACTAGAAGGAGAATAGGTCGGGCAAGCCCTGTAAGGTAAAGGTGGGTGGTGGGGAGTAAACTGAACTGATAGGGGTTCGGGGCCAGGTCTACAAAACATTTCCTAGGGAAACCCAAACCGAAGGCAAAGCCTGGGGGGCCAAAACCTGAGGGAGAAGGGTTCAGTGTCAGGCCTGCAAGGCTAAGGCTGGGAGGAGAATAGTGGAACGAGAAAGGCTTGGGCAGGGATGCAAGGCAAAGGCTGGAAAACCACTATGGATCGAGGAGGTCTCAAGGCCAGGCCTGCAAGGCAAAGCCTCGGGGAAGAGGGCAAAACTGGATGGCAAATGCTGGGTCCCAAACTGGAAAGAGAATGGTTCGGGCTAGGGCTGCAAGGCAAAGGTTGGGGAGGTAAAACTAGACGGAGAAAGGTACAGGGCCAGGTCTGTGTGGCAAAGGCTGGGGAGGCAAAACTGGAACCAGAAGGGTTCTGGTCTAGGCCAGCAAGCCAAAATCTTTGGATTCCCAAACTGGAACAAGAAGGGATTGAGCCCAGGCCAAAAAGGCAAAACCTGGCTTTCCACAACTGGAACGAGAAGGGTGTGGGGACAGGTTCACAAGGCTAGGTCCGGGGGGTCAAACCGGCCTGAAAAGGGTTTGGAGTAAGGCCTGTAAGGCAATAGCAACTGGATTGGTAAGGGTTTGAGGGCAGGCCTACAAGAAGAAACCTTGGAGGGTAAAACTGGAGGGCAAAGGATGTGGGCCCCAAACCTGAACGTGAAAAATTTGGTGTCAGGAAGGCAAAACAAAGGCTGAGGGGTCCCAGAATGAAAGGCATATGCTGGGGAGGGGGCACAAAACTGGAAGGAGAATGATTCAGTGCCAGGCAAGGAAGGCAAAGTCTTAAGGAGCCTAAACTGGAGCGTGAAGGGTTTGGGGCCATGGTTGCAAGGAAAAGGCTGGGGGGCAGAGGGCATGTCACGTTGGGCGGCAAAAATGAAAGGCAATGGCTGAGGCCCCAAATTGAAAAGAGAAAGGTTTGGGCCAGGGCTGCAAAGCAAAGACTGGGTAGGGAAACTAGAAGGAGAAGGGGGCGTGGCCGGGCCTTCAAGGTAAATCCTGAAGAGGCAAACCTGGAAGGCAAATTCTGGGAGGCCCAAAGTGGAAGGATGAGTGTTCGGGGCCAGGCCTCCATGGAAAAGCATAGGGGTCCCAAACCGGAACTTGAAGGGTTCCGGACCAGGGCAACAAAGTAAACACGGGGGGCCTAAATTGGAACGAGATATATTTGGAGCTAAGCCAGCAAGGCAAAAGCATGGTGTCCTAAACTGGAACGTGAAGAATTGGGGGCCAAGCCTGCATGACAAATGCCGGGCGGGGCCCAAACTGGATCATTGAGGGTCCAGGGCAAGGCCTGCAAGACAAAGACTGGGGGGCAGGGGGGGCGGCTAAGTGGATTCCTAAGCGACTGGGGCCAAGCCTGAAAGACAAAGGCCTGACCCTGCAGAGCAAATGCTGGGGGGGACGAAATTGGAACGTGAAGGGTTTGGGGTCAGACCTGCAAGGCAAAGACTGGGGAGGTCGGGGGGAAACCTATAATGAGGACTGTTTGGAGTCTGGCCTGTAATGCAAAGACTAGGGTGGCCAAACTGGAACGAGAAGTGTTCAGGGTCAGGCCTGTAAGGTAAAACCTGGGAGTTGGGGTCAAATTTGAAAGGCAAAGGCCTGGGGGTCCCAAACTGGAACGAGAAATGTTTAGTGTCTGGCCTGAAAAGCAAAGGTTGAGTAGACAAATGGGAATGAGAAGGGTTCAGGGCCAAGGCAGCAAGATAAACAGTGGGGATGTGGGGGGGGGGGCGGCGATGGGCATACTGGAAAGAGAAAGCTTTGGAGCTAGGCCTGCAAGACAAAGGCTGGGGTCCCAAAATGGAAAGAGAAAAGTTCAGGGCCAGACTTGCAAGGCAAAGGCTGGGGGCAAAAGCTCGTCGGGGCCAGGACCGCAAGACAAAGGCTGTGGGGGGAAAAACAGGAGGACAAAGATGGGGCGGGGGGCAAACTAGAATAAGAAGATGTTGGGGCCAGGCTGGCAAAGCTAAAGATGGGAGTCCAAAACTGGAACGGGAAGGGTTCGGGGCAAGCCTGCAAGGCAAAGGCAAGGGGGCCAAACTGGATTGATAAAGGTTCAGGGACGGGTCTGCAAGCCAATGGCTAGGGAGGGGGGCACAACTTGAAGGTGAAGGCTGCGGGACCCTGGCTGGAACGAGAAGGGTTCAGGGCCAGGCATGCAAGGCAAAGACTGGGGCAGTGGGGTCTAAATTGGAAAGCAAAGGCTGGGGGGCCCAAAACTGGAAAGAGAAGTGAGTAGTGCCTGCAAAGCAAAGGTTGAGTGGACAAACTGGAATGCAAAGCCTGAGAAACTCCAACTGGAACGAGAAGGGCTGGGGGTCAGGGCTGCAAGGTAAAGATGGTGGGGTGGGGGTGGGGGGATGAAGTGGAACGAGAAGCATTCGCGGCCAAGCCTGCAAAGCAAAGTCTCGGGGGGTCCCAAACTGGAAGAAAAGGGTTCAGGACCTGGCCTGTAAGGCGAAGTCCTAGGGGCCCCAAAGTGGAACTAGAGGTGTCTGGTGCCAGGCCTGCAAGGCAAAGGCTGGGGGACCAATAGTGGAACGAGAAAGGTTCGGGGCCAAATCAGCATAGGAAAGACTGGGGAAACACTATGGAATGTGAAGGTTTCTGGGCCAAGTCTGCATGGCAAAGGCTGGGCGGGGGGAGGGGGAGGGGGAGGAGGGGCAAAAGGGAAGGGTAAATGCTGGGGGACCAAAATTGGAAGGAGAAAGATTCTGGGCCAGGTCTGCAAGGCCAAGTCTTAGGGAGCCCAAAACTGGAACGAGAAGGGCTCGGGGCCAGACCTGCAAAGCAAAGACTGGGGGGTGGGAAACTGGAAAACCAAGACTGGGACCCCAAATTGGAAAGAGAGGGGTTTGGTCGAAGGCTGCAAGACAAGGGCTGGGGCCGGGGTGGAGGGAACCAGAAGGAGAAGAGGTCGGGCAAGCCCTGTAAGGTAAAGGCGGGTGGCGGGGAGCAAACTGGACTGATAGGGGTTCGGGGCCAGGTCTACAAAGCAATTCCTAGGGAAAGAAAAATGGAAGGCAAAGGCTGGGGGGCCAAAACCGGCGGGAGAAGAGTTCAAGGCCAGGCCTGCAAGGCTAGGGTTGGGAGGAGAATAGTGGACCGAGAAAGGTTCGGGCAGCAAGGCAAAGGCTGGAAAACCACTATGGATCGAGGAGGTCTCAAGGACAGGCCTGCAAGACAAAAGCTCGGTGGGGAGGGCAAAACTGGATGGCAAATGCTGGGTCCCAAACTGGAAAGTGAATGGTTCAGGCTAGGGCTGCAAGCCAAAGGTTGGGGAGGTAATACTGGAAGGAGAAAGGTACGGGACCAGGGTTGGGTGGCAAAGGCTGGGGAGGCAAAACTGGAACGAGAAGGGTTCTGGTCTAGGCCAGCAAGCCAAAGTCTTTGGGTCCCAAACTGGAACAAGAAGGGATTGAGCCCAGGCCAAAAATGCAAAACCTGGCTTTCCCCAACTGGAACGAGAAGGGTTTGGGGACAGGCTTACAAGGCTAGGTCCGGGGGGATCAAACCGGCCTGAAAAGGGTTTGGAGTAAGGCCTGTAAGGCAATAGCAACTGGATTGGTAAGGGTTTGAGGGCAGGCCTACAAGAAGAAACCTTGGGGGGTAAAACTGGAGCTCCTCATCTTCCCTCCCAAACCCGGTCCTCTCCCAGACTTCTCTATCACCGTGGATGGCACGACCATCCTTCCCGTCTCTCAGGCCCACAATCTCGGTGTCATCCTTGACTTGTCTCTCTCGTTCACCCAACACATCCTATCCGCTACCAAGACCTGCCCATTTCACCTTTACAATATCGCCCAGATCCGCCCTTTCCTCTCCACCCAAACGGCTACCTTACTGCTTATATCCCGGCTAGACTACTGTGTCAGCCTTCTCTCTGACCTCCCTTCCTCCTCTCTCGCCCCACTCCAGTCTATTCTTCACTCTGCTGACCGGCTCATCTTCCTGCAGAAACGATCTGGGTATGTCACTCCCCTTCTTAAACAACTCCAGTGGTTGCCTATCAACATCCGCTCCAAACAAAAACTCCTCACTCTAGGCTTCAAGGCTCTCCATCACCTTGCCCCTTCCTACCTCTCCTCCCTTCTCTCTTTCTACCGCCCACCCCGTACGCTCCGCTCCTCTGCCGCCCACCTCCTCACCGTCCCTTGGTCTCGCCTATCCCGCCGTCGACCCCTGGGCCACATCCTCCCGCGGTCCTGGAACGCCCTCCCTCCTCACCTCCGCCAAACGGATTCTCTTCCCCTCTTCAAAACTCTACTTAAAACTCACCTCCTCCAAGAGGTCTTCCCAGACTGAGCTCCTCTTATCCCTCTACTCCCTCTACCACCCCCCCTTCACCTCTCCGCAGCTAAACCCTCTTTACCCCCTTTCCCTCTGCTCCTCCACCTCTCCCTTCCCATCCCCACAGCCCTGCACTCGTCCGCTCAACTGTATATCTTTCCATTACCTTATTTATTTTGTTAATGAATTGTACATTGCCTTGATTCTATTTAGTTGCCATTGTTTTTACGAGATGTTCTTCCCCTTGACTCTATTTATTGCCATTGTTCTTGTCTGTCCGTCTCCCCCGATTAGACTGTAAGCCCGTCAAACGGCAGGGACTGTCTCTATCTGTTGCCGAATTGTTCATTCCAAGCGCTTAGTACAGTGCTCTGCACATAGTAAGCGCTCAATAAATACTATTGAATGAATGAATGAACAAAGGATGTGGGCCCCAAACCTGAACGTGAAAAATTTGGTGTCAGGAAGGCAAAACAAAGGCTGAGGGGTCCCAGAATGAAAGGCATACGCTGGGGAGGGGGCGCAAAACTGGAAGGAGAATGATTCGGTCCCAGGCAAGGGAGGCAAAGTCTTAAGGAGCCCAAACTGTAGCGGCAAGGCCTTGGGGCCAGGGTTGCAAGGAAAAGGCTGGGGGGTGGGGTGGGTGTGGCGGTGGGTGGCAAAAATGAAAGGCAATGGCTGGGATCACAAATTGAAAAGAGAAAGGTTTGGGCCAGGGCTGCAAAGCAAAGACTGGGTAGGGAAACTAGAAGGAGAAGGGGGCGTGGCCGGGCCTTCAAGGTAAAGCCTGAAGAGGCAAACCTGGAAGGCAAAGGCTGGGAGGCCCAAAGTGGAAGGATAAGCATTCGGGGCCAGACCTACATGTAAAAGCCTAAGGGGCCCAAACCGGAATTTGAAGAGTTCTGGGGTAGGGCAACAAGGTAAACACTGTGGGGCCTAAATTGGAACGAGATATATTTGGAGCTAAGCCAGCAAGGCCAAAGAATGGTGTCCTAAACTAGAACAGGAAGGAGTCGGGGCCAGGCCTATAAGACAAATGCCCGTGGGGGGGGGGTGGTCAGGGCCCAAACTGGATCGTCGAGGGTTCAGGGCAAGGCCTGCAAGACAAAGACTGGGGTCGGGGGGCTGGGGCGGCAAATTGGATTCCTAAGCGATCGGGACCAAGCCTGAAAGACAAAGGCCTGACCCTGCAAAGCAAAAGCTGGCGGGGACAAAATGGGAACGGGAAGGGTTTGGGGCCAACCTGCGAAGTAAAGGCTGGGGAGGTCGGGGGGAAACCTGTAAACGGAACGGTTTGGGGTCTGGTCTGCAATGTAAGACTAGGGGGACCAAACTGAAACGAGATGTGTTCAGGTTCAGGCCTGCAAGGTAAAGCCTGGGGGTTGGGGTCAAAATTGAAAGGCAAAGGCTGGGGGTCCCAAATTGGAACGAGAAATGATTAGTGTCTTTCCTGCAAAGCAAAAGCTGAGGGGACAAATGGGAATGAGCAGGGTTCAGTGCCAGGGCAGCAAAGTAAAGAGTGGGGGTCGGGGGGAGGGCGATGGGCCTACCTGAAAGAGAAAGCTTTGGAGCTAGGCCTGCAAGACAAAAGCTGGGGGTCCCAAAATGGAAAGAGAAATGTTCAGCGCCAGACTTGGAAGGCAAAGGCCTGCAAGGCAAAGACTGGAGCGGTGGGATCTAAATTGGAAAGCAAAGGCTGGGGGGGTCCAAAACTGGAAACAGAAGTAATTAGTGCCTGTAAAGCAAAGGCTGAGTGGACAAACCGGAATGCAAAGCCTGGATAACTCCAACTGGAACGAGAAGGCCTGGGGGTGAGGGCTGCAAGGTAAAAAAGGCGGTGGGGGGGTGGGGGCGGCGAAGTTGAACGAGAAGCATTCGCGGCCTGGCCTGCAAAGCAAAGTCTGGCGGGGGGGGGGCGGTCCCAAACTGGAAGAAGAGGGTTCAGGGTCTGGCCTGTAAGGCAAAGTCTAAGGGGGTCCCAAGTGCAGCTGGAAGTGTTCGCTTCCAGGCCTGCAAGGGAAAGACTGGGCGGGATGGGTGGTGTAGGGGGAGAAGGGGCAAAATGGAAGGGTAAATGCTGGGAGACCAAAACTGGAAAGAGAAGGATTCAGGGCCAAGGTATGCAAAGCAGAGTCTTAGGGAGCCCAAAACTGGAACCAGAAGGGTTCGGGGCCAGACCTGCAAAGCAAAGACTGGGGGGTCAAAATGGATTGCTAAGAGTTCAGGGCCAGGCCTGCAATGCAAAGGCTAGGGGGGCAAAACAGGAAGACAAAGGCAGGGCAGGGAAAGGAAGGGTTTGGGCCAGAGCTGCAAGGCAAAGACTGAGGAGGTGAAACCAGAACGAGAAATGTGCGGGGCCAGGACTGCAAGGCAAAGCCTGGGGAGGCAAACTGGAATGCAAAGGCTGGGAGAACCAAAGTGGACGAGTAGTGTTTGGGGCCAAGCTAGCATGGCAAAACCTGGGGGCTCCAACTGGAACGAGAAGAGTTCGGGGCCAGGCTTGAAAGGCAAGGCTGGGAGGGCAAAACTGGAAGGCAGAAGCTGAGAGGCCCAAACTGGAAATAGAAGGGTTCGGCTACAGGCCTGCAAGGCAAAGGTTGCATGGCAAAACGGGATAGAACTGGAAGGCAAAACCTGGGGGGCCCAACCTGCCTTTCAAGCCTGGCCTCGATCCCTTCTCATTCCAGTTTGGAACCCAAAGTCTTGCCTTGCTTGCGTGGCCCCAAACTCTTCTCATTCCAGTTTGGGCCCCACAGACTTTGCCTTGGAGGCCTGAATTCGAACCCTTTATGTTCCAGTTTTGACTTCGGAGTCATTGCCTTCTAGGCCTGGCACTGAACCCTCTTTGTTCCAGTTTGGGACCCCCAGCCTTTGCCTTGCAGACCTGGCCCCAAACACGCCTCGTTCCAGCTGGCCCCCTACCCCCACCCCCTCAGTCTTTACCTTGGAGCCGTGACCCCGAACACTTCTCATTCCAGTTTCGACTTTCTAGCCTTTGACTTCCAGTTTTACTCCCCCGAAACGTTCTCGTTTCAGTTTGGCACCCCACCCCCTACCCCCCAGCCCCGCCTCAGTTTTTGCCTTGCAGGCTGTCCCTGAACCTTTCTGGTTCCAGTTTTGGGCCTCCCAGTCTTTGCATTCCTGTTTTGCAAAGGCCACCTTTGCCTTGCATGCCTGGCCCTGAATTTCTGTCATACTAGTTTTAGCCCCCAGCATTTGCTTTGCAAGTCTGGCCCTGAACCTTTCTCGTTCAAGTTTGGGCCTCCCAACCTTTGCCTTGAAAGCTTAGCCCCGAAGCTTTCTCCTTCCAATTTGGCACCTCCAGGCTTTACCTTGCTGACCTGGCCCCGAACCTTTCTCGTTCCGGGTTGGGGCCCCAAGCCTTTGCCTTCCAATGTTGACTCAGCAGCCTTTGCCTCGCAGGGCTAGTCTTTCCAGTTTGGGCTCCCAAGACTTTGCCTTTCAGGCCTGACCCGAACGCTTTTCATTCCAGTTTCGATTCCCCAGCCTTTGTCTTGCTGACCTGGCCCTGAACCCTTCTAGTTCCAGTTTGGCCAGCCCAAACCTTTCCTTCCAGGACTTGCCCCGAACCCTTCTCACTCCAGTTCAGCCCTCCAGCCTTTGCCTTCCAGTTTTGCCTGCCCAGCCCTTGCCTAGCTGGCGTGGCCTCGATCCCTTATTGTTCTAGTTTGGGTCCCCAAAGATTTACCCTGCAGGTCTGGCCCCAAACCCTTCTCGTTTCAGTTTTGGTCCCCCAGCATTTGCCCTTCGGATTTGCCACCCTGCCCCCAAAGCTTTGCCTTGCAAACCTGCCAGCAAACCCTTCTCATTCCATTTTGCGGCTGCCCCCCCAACCTTTGACTTCCAATATTGGTCCCCAGCCTTTGCTTTGGAGGCCTGGCCCTGAACCCTTCTCATTCCAGTTTTGGCTCTTGAGCCTTTGCCTTGCAGGCCTGGCCCTGAACCCTTCTTGTTCCAGTTTTGGCTCTTGAGCCTTTGCCTTGCAGGCCTGGCCCCATAACCTTCAGCTTCCAGTTTGGCACCCCAGCCTTGTCTTGCAAGCCTTTCTCCAAACCCTTCCCGTTTCAGTTTAGGCCCCCCAACCTTTGTCTTGCAGACCTGACCTAAACCCTTGTCAATCCAGTCTCGATCCCCGGCCTATGCCTCGAACCCTTCTCGATCCAATTTGCCACCCTCCCCCACCCTCCAGCCTTTGCTTTGCAGGTCTGGCCCTGAACCCTTGTCGATCCAGTTTGGGGCCCCCAGGCTTTGCTTTACCATTCTGCCCTCCTAACCCTTGGCCTTGCAAGCCTGGCCCCGAGCCTTTCTCGCTAAGGTTTTGCACCCCCCGGTCAGTCTTTGCCTTGCAGGCCTGGGCCCAAACCCTTCTCCTTCCTCTTTTGACGCTCCAATCTTTGCCTTTCAGACCTGGCTCTGAACCCTTCTCATTCCAGATTGGGCTTCCCCACCTTTGCCTTCCAGTTTTGCACCTTCCTAGCCTTTGCCCTGTAGGCTTGACCCGTATCGATTTCGTTCTATTTAGATCCCTTAGCCTTTGCCTTGCAGGCCTGGCCTCACCTCTTCTCGTTCCAATATTGTCACTCCCAGGCTTTCGTTTATAGGCCTGGCCACAAAGCCTTCTCATTCCAGTTTTGGCCCCGCAGACTAGGCCTGGAGACCTAAACACTTTACCTTCGAGTTTTGACTCCCCAGTCTTTGCCTTTTATACCTGGCACCGAAGCCTCCTCATTCCAGTTGGGGCCCCCAGCCTTTGCCTTGCAGGCCTGGGCCCCAAACCCATCTCGTTCCAGTTTGGGACCCCAAGTCTATGCCTCGCAGCCCTGGCCCCAAACCCTTCTTGTTCCAGGTTCTCCCTCCTCTCCCCCCGCCCAGTCTTTACTTTGCAGCCTTGGAGCTGAATCCTTCATGTTCCAGCCTGGACCACCCATCCTTTGGATTCCAGTTTTGCCCCCTCATCCTTTGCCTTGCAGGCCTGACCCCTAACCCTTTTCATTACAGGTTCAGCCCCCAAAGCCTTTGACTTCCAGTTTTACCCCCAAGCCCTTGCCTTGCTGGTCAGGCCCTGAAACTTTCTCGTTCCAGTTTGACCTCCCCAGGCTTTGCCTTGCAGGCCTGATCTCGAACCCTCCTCCTTCCAGTTTGGGTCCCCCAGCCTTTGCCTTCAAGATTCCACCCCACCCCTGCAGCCGTTGCCTTGCAGGTCTGGATCCGAACCTATTTCTTTCCAGTACTGACACCCACCCTCATGCCTTTGGCTTCCCGTTTTGCCCCCCCTCCCAAAACATTTGCCTTGCAGGCCTGGCCCCGAACCCTTCTTGCTCCAGTTTTGGCCCTGGAGACTTTGTCTTACAGCCCTGGGACTGTAAGACTGTTCTCGTTCCAGTGTGTCCCCCACCTCAGTCTTTACCTTGGAAGCTCTGCCCCAAACCCTTCTCATTCCTCTTTGGGCCCCCAAACCTTTGCCTTCCAGTTTACCCCTCAGTCTTGGCCTTTCAGGCCTGGCCACGATTCCTTCTCGTTCCAGTTTGGGCTCCTGAGCCATTGCCTTTCAGTTCATTCCAGTTTTGGCCCCACAGACTTTGCCTTGGAGGCTTGGACCCAAACCCTTTACTTTCCAGTTTTGACTCCACAGCCTTTGCCTTGCAGGCCTGGCGCTGAACCCTTCTCAATCCAGTTTGGGGCCCCCAGCCTTTGTCTTCCAATTTTGATCTGGCAACTTCAGCCTTTCAGGCTTGACCCTGAACCCTGCTCGTTCCAATTTCGCCCCCCGGCCCCCCCCAGCCTTTGATTTCCAGTTTTGCCCTCAAGCCCTTGCTTTGCCAGCCAGGCCCCGAACCCTTCTCGTTACAGATTGGGGCCCCCAACCTTTGCCTTGGAGGCCTGGCCCTGAAACCTTCTCATTCCAGTATTGCCCCGCCCAACTTTTGCCTTGTAGGCCTGGCCCCAAATCCTTCTCTTTCCAGTTTAGGCCCCACAGCCTATGACTTCAAGATTTCCCTTCCCCACCCCCTCGCCCCCCAACACCACCACCAGCCATTGCCTTGCAGTCCTGGGTCCAAACCTTATTCTTTCCATTTTTGACCCCCATGCCTTTGACTTCCCCTTTTGCCTCCTTCCCTAAACGTTTGCTTTGCAGGTCTGGCACCAAATCCTTTGCATTCCAGTTTGGGGCCCACAGACTATGCCTTCCAATTTTGGCACACAGCCTTTGCCTTGCAGGCCTGGCCCCGAACCCATCTCATTCCAATTTTGACCCTGGAGCCTTTGCCTTGCAAGACTTGGTCCCACCCCTCCTCATTCCAATTTGGGCCCCCCTATGCTTTGCCTTCCAGTTTTATGCTGCAGCCTGTGCCTTGCAGACCTGACCCAAACTCTTGTCAATCCTGTCTTGACCCTTTGCCTTTTCTTTGTAGTCATTGACCCAAACTCTTCTCGATCCAGGTTGGGGCTCCCGGCCTTTGCCTATCCAGTTTTGCACCTTCCTAGCCTTTACCTTGGAGGCCTGGCCCCGATTCCATGTTGTTCCATTTGGACCTCCTAGTCTTTGTCTTGCAGGTCTAGCCCCAACTCTCCTCATTCCAGTATTGCCCCTTCCAGCCTTCGCTTTTTAGACCACCGGCGAACCCTTCAACTTCCTGTTTTGCCACCCATCCATTTCTTTCCAGTTTTGTTGACTTGGCCTCGATCCCTTCTCATTCCAGTTTGGGTCCAAAGACTTTGCCTTGCAGGCCTGGACCCGCATCGGAAATTTAGCTCCAACCCTAGTCTTAACCCTAATCCTAAAGCTAGCCATAACCCCAAACCCTTGAGCAAAACCTAAATGCAAAATGGACAATCAGCTTTAATCTTAGCCCTAAATCAAATAATGTCCCTAAACTAAACCATAATCCTCATCCTAATCCTAACGAGATCTGACTTTGATATTAGCCCTCCCCATCTCCTTAGCCTGAATATTCACTCAAACAACTAACTGCACTAAACCTATCGTTAACCTTAAGCTTAAACTTTATCTTAGTCCAAACTAAACCCTAACCCTATCTCTAATGATAACCAAACCTTAGCCTTAAACCCAACCCCCTTCTTATTCTTAGGCTTAACCATAATTCATTCATTCAATTGTATTTATTCAGCACTTACTCTGTGTAGAGTGTTGTACTAAGAGTTTGGAATGTACAATCTGGCAACAGATACAACCAATCCCTGCTCAACAACGAGCTCATAGTTTAAAAGGGAGAGGTGGACAAAAAAACTGAAACAAGTAGACAGGCATCAATACCATCAAAATAGATAAATAGAATTATAAATATAGACACAACATTAATAAAGTAAATTAATAATGTTGGTATTTGTTAAGCACTTATTATGTGCAGAGCACTGTTCTAAGCGCTGGGGTAGACACAGGGGAATCAGGTTGTCCCACGTGGGGCTCACAGTCTTCATCCTCATTTTACAGATGAGGTAACTGAGGCACAGAGAAGTTAAGTGACTTGCCCACAGTCACACAGCTGACAGGTGGCAGAGCTGGGATTCTAACTCATGAGCTCTGACTCCAAAGCCCAGGCTCTTTCCACTGAGCCACGCTGCTTCTTGAGTAATAAATAATATATACAAATAAAAACAAGTGATGTGGGGAAGGGAAAGGGAAAGGGGTAGAGCAGAAGGATAGAGTAGGAGAAATGAGGAGAGGAAGAGAGGCAGAGGGAGTGGGAAGGCTCAGTCTGGAAGGCCTACTCGTGGAGGTGAGCTCTCAGCAGGGGTTTCAAGAGGGGAAGAGATTTAGTTGGGCACTTCCAGGTCAGTGGTAAGATGTAGGCTGGGGACGAAGGTGGGACAAGGGAGATTGAGGAACAGTGAGAAGGTTAGCGGCAGAGGAGTGGAATGTACTCAGGTGGGCTGTAAAGGGAGAGAAGGGAGGTGAAGTAATAAAGAGGAAGGAAGGAGAGAATGAAGAGTTTTTGCTTCATGCGAAGGTTGATGGGCAACCTTTAGGAGTTTTTGAGGAGGGAAGTGACATGTCCAGAGCATTTCTGTAGAAATATAATGGGGGCAGCGAGTGACGTATAGACTGAAGAGAGACAGGAGGATATGAGATCAGAGAGGAAGCCGCTGCAATAATCCGGTTGGGATATTATGAGAGATTGTACCAGCAAGGTAGCAGTTTGGATGGAGAAGAAGGGTCGGATCTTGGCGATGTTGTTAAGGAGAGACCGGCAGGTTTTATTGATGAACTGGATGTGTGGGGTGAATGAGAGAGCAAAGTCAAGGTTGGGGGCTTGTGAGACTGCAAAGACGGTAGTGCTGTCCGCAGTGACAGAAAAGTCAGGGAAGGGACAGGAGTTGGGAAGGAGGATAAAGAGCTAAGTCTTGAACTTGTTGAGTTTTAGGTGGCGTAAGGACACCAAGGTGGAGATGGCCTGGAGGGAGGAGGAAATATGCGCCTGGAGGGAGGGAGAGAGAATGGGGTGGAGGGAGATGTAGATTTGGGTGTCATCTGTGTAGAGGTGATAGTTGAAGGGTTGGGGCCAGGCCAGCAAGGCAAAGGCTGGCGGTGGGGGCAGGGGACCGAAACAGGAAGGCAAAGGCTGGGGGCCCCAAACTGGAACGATAATGTTGGGGCCAGGTTTACAGTGCAAAGACTAGGAGGTCCGAAGTGGAACTTGAAGGGATCGTGGAGAGGCCTGCAGACCAAAGGCTGTGGGCATGGTGGGGGTGGGAGGCAATAAAGTTGGAAGGAGAAAGGTTCAGGGCACAGCCTCCAAGGCAAAGATTGAGAGAGGCAATACTGGAACGAGAAGGGTTCGAGTCTAGGCCTGCAAGACAAAGGCTGGAGAGGTGCAAAACCTGAAGGCAAAGGCGGGGAGGCCCAACCTGGAATGAGAAGGGTTCAGGTCCAGGCCTGCAAGGCAAAGGTAGGGGAGTCAAATGTGGAAGGGGAAGTGTTCAGGCCCAAGCCTACAAGACAAAGGCTGGGAGGAGGGAGGGGTTGGGCTAAGCTTTAGAAGAAGGTTGGGGCCTGGCTTACAAGGCAAAGGCTGCCGTAGCAAAACGGTAAAGCAAAGCCTGATAGCCCCAAACTAGATGGAAAAGGGTTCAGGGACAGACTTGCAAGGCAAAGGCTGTGGGGCCCAAATTGGAATGATAAGCGTTTGAGACCAGGCCTGCAAGGCAAATGCTGGGGGCCCAAAATTGGAACGTGAAGGGTCCTGAGCCAGGCCTGCAAAGCAAAGGCTGGAGGAGGAGGGACAAATAGGATTGAGAAGGGTTCAGGGCAAGAACTACAAGGCTAAGGCAGGGGGTCGAGACTTGATTGACAAAGGTTCAGGTCAGGTCTGCAAGACCTGCTGGGGGGTAAAACTGGAAGGCAAAGGCTAGGGGCCCCAAACTGGAATGAGAAAGGTTTGGTGCCAGTCCTGCAGGCAAAGGTGGGGGGCGGGGCAAATGGAAGGGCAAGTGCCGGGGGAAATGAGAAGCGTTCAGGACCAGTCCTGCAAGGCTAGGGCTGGGGATCCCAAACTGGAATTAGAAGGGTTCGGGGTCAGGCCTGCAAGGCAAAGGCTGAGGGGCTCAAAATAGAATGAGAAGTGTTTGGGTCAGGCCTGCAAGACAAAGCCTAGGAGGGACAAAACTGGAACGTGAAAGCTGGGAGGTTAGGGGGGAAACGTGTAACGAGGACGGTTTGGGGTCTGGCCTGCAAGGCAAAAACTGGGGGGCCAAACTGGAACGAGAAGGGTGGAGGGGGTCAAAATTGGAAGGCAAAGACTGGGGGGCCCAAACTGGAACGAGAAGTGTTTAGTGCCAGGCCTGCAAAGCATAAGCTGAGTGGACAAAATGGAATGCAAAGGGTTCTGGGCCAGGGCAGCAAGGTAAAGACTGAGGGGGACAGGCGGAGGGGGGTGGGAAATAAGAAGGAGAAAGCTTCGGAGCTAAGCCTACAAGGCAAAAGAAGGGGACTCCAAACGGGAACGAGAAGCATTCGGGACAAGCCTGCAAGGCAAAGGCTGGGGGACGCCAAACTGGATTGATAGGGGTTCCGGGACACGCCTGCAAGGCAAAGGCTTGGGG